>NC_092878.1:85027699-85327699 GCF_028372415.1 Notamacropus eugenii | reverse complement strand
TGAGTGATTTGTCTTAGAAATGCAAGGAGGTGATGTAAAGCTACCTCAGCTATTCTTTTTCAGAATCATAAAGTGAAAACTAAATATCCATCCAACTTACATAACCACAGTGAGTATATAAAGGAAAAAATACTTGAAAGCGTAAATATCCTTAGCAAAGAGTAACAAATCAAAATGGCAGGGTAAATCATGAAACATGCAGAACTAATAAATCACTCATATTAACAATGTCTTTTATCCCAGATCAGTCTGTCTTGGAAAACGTTGATGTCTACTGATTGAAGTTTCTAATTTGAGAAAGGAGTAAAAATACTGGAATCTACAACAGATTGTAGCAAATAAGTGTATTACAAAGGAATATAAAACATATGAGAGTTTTGTTCATTTCAAATGGGTGAATGATATTAAAAATTGGAATACAAGAATGAAAGTGGAGAGAATGTAAATTCCAATATTTAATGTATTGAGTGATAATGAATCAGTTGTTTTCTTCATCATATATTGCTCATTTCCATTTGAAGACATTGGAGCATGTCTTTACTGTTTCAGTGATAAGCTAAATCATAACCTATGTTAATGGTTTCTAATTTCTTTCATAAACATTTTCTCACTTGAGCCTTACAATCACTGGGCAGAGCACTTACAGTACACTTTTGTATATTGATGTAATTATGAGAAAAAGCAATGGATCTTCATTTAAATATCACCCTTGAAGTATTCAAGATATTCACTCTCCCTAATTCTAAATTCGGTAGTACTTTGTTGTCCTCTAGAATTTTAATCAAAACATTTCCTCAGTTCCTGAATGAAGAACAAATTCAAATTTATGATTTCCTGATGGTATCATTTTTAAAATGAACTATTATTACTATTATTTTATTATTGTTATTATTATGGTAAATAGGGACAAGAGCAAAAATGAAATAGAATTAGATAAGAAAGAAAAGTTACTATTAGATTCATAATAAGCTAAAGAAAATGTGGGAGAACAGTGTGCCATGCTAATAGTAATTTCCTTAGAATAGGAAACACCAAGGTCAGGAAATACTGCCTTCTCTGCAATTGATAGTTGTATAAACTTGTCTAGTGGATAGAAAGGTTAAGTAACTTGCTAAGAGTCACACAGCCAATATGCATCAGAAGTGAGATGAGAACACAGGTCTTCTTGGCTTGAAAGTCAATATTCTGTCATATTCTAAACACACACACACACACACACACACACACACACACACGTATTATTATCCCACTTTTGGTTCCACCACTACCCCCAATAAAGGTGATTATGTAGAAACATACCCACTTTCTCATCTCTTTAAAATATTTCTTTTATGTTCTTAGCAGGTGTGAATAAAATAGAACATGTGATAATAAGAAAGGGAAATCAGAACAAGACTGAAAGGGATATAACAAAATTCTGTAATAAGAGGTGCTTGCAATAGGAATGTGATCACAGGACTTCAAATATATTAAGAAAAACACTAAGTATAATTCTGAATATTACCTTGGAGTCAATTCTATTTTTAAAATTTGGGGCTCTGTACAACTTAGGTCATGGATTGAATTTAATGCTTTGGTCCCACATGCTAGCTCCTTGACTTTTTTCTTTTAAATTAATCTTATTCAATTAGCAAGTAATTCTTTCATTTCTCTTTCACCTCATCTACTCTTACTGAAAACAAACAAACAAACAAACAAAACAACACCCTAATAGTAACTAGCCATATTCAAGGAAAATAAATTCCCTCTCTGACCTTGTGTAAAAATGCATGATATATTCTTCATATTGAATCTATCACTTCCATGTCAGTGGTGAGTAGCATGTTTCACTGGTTTTCTAGAATCATGGTTGGTTATTCGCTGATGAAAGTTTGTAAGACTTTTAAAGTTTTTCATTTTGACAATGTTAGTATATAAAGTGTTCTTGATTTGTTTATTTTACTTTGTCTCAGTTTATTTAATTCTTCTCAGGTGTGTCTAAAACCATTTCTTTAATCATTTTTTAGAGCATAAAATCATTCTATTACATTTGTATGTAATATTTTGTTCAGCCATTCTCCATCCATATTGATGGGCACCCCCATTAATTATAAGTTCTTTGGCAATACAACAAAAAGCTGGTATAAATCTTATTATACATAATAGATTCTACTCTTTTTTGAGAGTGTGAGGTAATATAGGCCTAATAGCATCAAAGAAGATGCAAAGTTTGGAGACTTTGTAAGCATTATTTCAAAACATTTCCACAATATATTGACCAATTTCCAGCTCCAACAATAGTGCATTAATGTCTGTTTTCCCACAGTCTCTCCTATCATTTCTCACATTTCTTTTTGCTGTCATTGCTAATTTTTCCAATCTCCTGGATGAATGGTTTGTGTGATTTCAGAATAATTTCACTTTTCAATTTCCGTAATTATTAGTTACTTGGCATAATTTTTTATGCTTTTATTTTAAGCTAATGAAATGTAAATTATGTTAATGAGAGTTAAAGATCTTCTCCACCCATTAATGGGTCTACACATTAAGGGAAGCTTGATTAGGGGAGATTTGTTTTGTAAGAAAACCCACACCTTTTGTTGGTTTCTTACTGAAGCACTGATTCTCAAGGGTTGTAATGCCCTCTGACTCTGAAAAGTGTGTACATTCACTGAGGTGAGATTTTGTTTTGGGGCTTACTAATTGGAAGTGTTTGTTTGGTCAGAGGAGACTCTGGGTAGCCATTAAGGAGCCCCCTGGCTTTGAGAACTCAATTGGTGCTTCTTTCTCTGATAATTATCTATGTATTTAATGGTCAGACAGTTGGAAGCCCTGTCTGTTGGTCTTTATCTCTCTGTTTATATTTTCTCTGAAGTTCAGGGTGATGATTTTCCCCCTCGAACTAAGTGAATGTTTGATTAAAGTGATTATTGACCCCTCAAAAGTTGCTTTCCTTTTAGAAAAGCAGATCTAAGAACCTGTACAGCAGGCCTTAGTGTATATGTCAAGATCTTTGCTGTTATAGCTAATTACTCTAACCTCATTTGCCTGCAATTCTTTTATCTGGATGTATCCCTGAAAGAAGATTTTTCATTAAATCGAGAATATAAATTTTGATCGATACTATAGATAATAATCTTTTTTGCACTTGCCAAATAGGATGTTACAGCCTGGGTCAAAGTGTAGTCAGTTATGAGACCAGCCTGTCAATTTCCAACAGAGCAATCAATACAAAATGGGAGTTACACTGTAATGCATCTCATTTTTTGTTACAGCAACTGTATCTACATTTTCATCATGCACAATTAAGAATAAAATCATATAGTCTAATCCACTAATTCTGTTACATGACCTATCTTTGCCTAGTTTCAGATCCTTCTGTTATTGATGTTTCTTCTCTTAAATAAGGAAAACTTAGAATCAGATTTATTGTTAATCTTTCATGTTTGAAGCAGATCAATGACATCACGGATAATGTCTTGATTTGTATATGAATTGAATTTCAATGAGGCAGAGTTGTACAAAATCTTCTACCTCATTTGCTCTTGCAGAGTCATTAAACTCCAGTGGCAAGGCAAAAGACAAGATGACTGGTGATGGCCTGGGATGCTGTGGATGGCATTGTTGTCTTAGATGTCTAACCAAGTGCTAAGCATTCCATAATATCTGTTACAGCTGCCTTCATGGTTGTTGGAACAAATTATCCTCATCCACCCATTCCACTAGGAGATGTCTACACATACTTGGGGTAAACAGCTTCCAAACTTTCAAAAGAGTTTGAGGTCTACAGATTTTCCTCAACATGGCTTAATCCATTAGGGTGTTGTGTCACCAAACACCCCAACATACACAAGGAGGGGGCTGTTATCACAGATTCTTAGTTCTGCATTCATAAAAGGAAAGCAGCTTTAAAGGGGTTAACAATCATTTTAATCAAACTCATATATCAATTCTATAAGCAAGTACATATATCATTCACCTAGTACAGGGGAGTCAACATCCTGCCCTTCAAAGAAAAGACAGAGAAATTAAAAGTCAACAAACATGGCTTCCTCTATCTGAATTCAAACAACAGTTCCAACTGTCTGACCATAAGTATGAGAGAGGGAAGCATGGCATCTGGGTTTTCAAAGCTGGAGGGGCTCCTTTAGCGGCTTCCCAGGGACCTCATCTGGCCAAACTAAAGCTTCCAGTCAGTAAGCCTCAAAGTAATCAACAGACATGGCTTCCTCTGCCTAATTATAATTCAGCAGACAGGTACAACTGTATGACCATAGCAGAGAGTAAAGTAGAGCATCTGGTTTCTCAAAGCTGGGGGGCAGCTTAGGAGCTTCCCAGAGTCCTCCTCTGGCACTCAAACCTCCTTGCAAGAAATTAGCCCCAAAGTAAAACCTCAACTCAGAGTATTTACATCTTTTTTTAGATCCAGAGGGCATCAAGACCACTTGAGTCAGTGCCTCAATAGAAAAAAACAAAAGGAACTTCACACCCTCCTACAAAATAACTCCCTTAACTTCCCACAATGGATGGGCCCATCAATGGGTGGGAAAGATCTTCAATCACATTAAAATAATGAACAATACCAATACATACACTGTTTCAAAGTAAAGAAACTCTTATTTCTGTACTTTACACTTTGTTAAGCCTATTGACTGATAAAGGCAAGATTCAATTACAGGCACTTGATTATACTGAAACAAAAACTGCACAGTGAAAGATCTTATTTTGATTGCCATCACAAGTGTATGAGATGTTCAGGGAGAATTAGTTTTTGGTTTTGTTTTGATTAGCTTTGTTTTAGTTTAAAAAACCTTCAAAGATATTTGTCATGTGTAGGGTATTATTGAAAGAATCATATGCTGAATTGCTCTACTTTCCTTTTATCTTAATTATCTCCCTCCCCCTCCCACTCCAATCATGACCCAGTTTTAGGTTGTTATGGTCACAATTCCCCTAAGTTTCTCTTGTCCATAAATCAGCTCTCTGTGGCATTATTTAAAAAAAAGAAAAAAAAACTGTGATTAATCAGTATTACCAGATATATTGAACATCTTCTCAGGACAAGAAAATTAATATTAAAATCCTTTGTAACATGTCACAACTGCAATACTTAACAGGATGAGAAGTTCTTTCTGGAGAGTCAACACATTGAGATTTCCCTTGGCTTTAGGTTATCTAAACAAAATCCAAAACGGAAATGATTCACAGGCTCTTCCATAAGCATTTTCATCATGAAAGCTATTGCCCAAATAGATAAATCAATTATTATGAACAATTCTAACATAAACAGAGGGAGAGTGGTACAGTGGTTAGAAAACAGATTTTAAATACAGCAAAACCTGAGTTCTGGTTATACCTCTGAAACATATTTGGCTATGTAATTTGGGTAAATAATTTAAAATTCCCAGTGTCCTGGGCAACTCTACAAAACTAAGTTGCATAAAAAGTGTCACTCTGCATCAGGAGAGGGAGTGTATTTACTCAGAAGTACCTGTGCCAGTGAAATCACAGATCTAGTCCTTATTCTCACCTGACCAAATGTTTTCACTTGTGATTTAAATTAATTGAAATCAGAGAAATACTGCTAGTGTTGCTCTGGCAAATATTATTTATTTATTCGTTTATTAATTTTTCTGTCTATTTATTCACTTATCCTCTCATTTATTCATTTATGTATCAATTTATCTATCCATTTATTTATCTATCTATATCTATCCATCCATCTATCTATCTATCTATCTATCTATCTATACATCTATCTGGGTTTTTTATTTTTCAACATGGATTTCCAAAAGATTTTGAGTTCCAAATTTTCTCTCCATCTGTCCCCTCTCCACACTCCCAAACACAGTGCTTTCTGATTACCCCTTCCAGCAATCCGCCCTCCTTTCTATGATACTCCTCCCTTTCCTTATCCCCATCTTCTCTCTTTTCTTGTAGGAAAAGACAGATTTCTATGCCCCATTACCCATATTTCTTATTTCCCAGCTGCATGCAAAAACATCCATTCCTAAAACTTTGAATTCCAACTTCTTTCCCTTCTTCACTCGCCACCCATTCCCACTGAGAAGGCAAGCATTTAACATAGACTATAAATGTGTAGTTATGCAAAAGACTCTCATAAAAGATATGTTGTGATAGACTAATTATATTTCCCTCCATCCTATCCTGCCTCCCATTTATATTATTCTCTCTTTTGATCTTGTACCTCTACAAATGTGTTTACTTTTAATTACTCCCTCCTCTCATTTGCCCTCCCTTCTATCATCCCCCCACCTCACTTATCCCCTTCTCCTCTACTTTCCTGTTTTATTTTTTTAATTGCTATGCAACCTATGGTGCATCACAACTACTCAGTGCTGATGGAGCCACATTGATTAGTGATAAGGACATGATCCTAGAGAGTTGGGCTGAACACTTCCATAGTGTTTCCAACAGAACATCATCAGTCAATGCTGAGGTCATTGACCATTTACCTGAGGTTGAAGTCAATCCCTCCTTAGCTGAACTTCCAACTGAAGAAGAGGTTTTGAGGGCCATTAGGCTCCTTTCATGTGGCAAAGCACCTGGTGCTGATTCTATTCCAGCTGAGATTTACAAGGTAGGGGGATCATTGCTCATGCAAAAGCTGACTGAAATTTTCTAGGTTATGTGGCAAGAGGAGGTTATCCTCCAGGAGTTCAAGGATGCTTCCATTGTCCGTCTCTATAAGGGTAAATGGAATAGATTGTCCTGCAACAATCACAAGGAGATCTCTCTCTTAGTCATTGCTGGCAAAATTCTTGCTAGTGTCTTTCTTAATAGGCTGATCCTTCACCTGGAAGGTGTTCATATACCTGAGAGTCAGTGTGGTTTCAGGAAGGGCCAAGGAACAGTTGATATGGTGTTTGCTGCCAGACAACTCCAGGAGAAATGCCAGGAGCAGAACAGAGGTCTGTAAACAACATTTATAGATCTGACCAAGGCCTTTGACACTATTAGTAGTGAAGGTTTATGGAAAATTATGTCAAAATTTGATTGCCTGGAGAAGTTCATCAATATTGTACATCAATTACATGATGGCATGTTTGCCCAGGTTCTGGACAATGGACAAATTCCTTGTGCCTTCCCAGTCACCCATGGAGTGAAACAGGGCTGTGTGTTTGCTCCCCTGCTTTTTAGCATGATGTTTTCAGCCATGTTGACAAATGCTTTTAATGACTATGAACATGGCATCAAGGTCAACTACCATACTGATGGTAAGTTCTTCAATTTGGAAAGGCTACAAGCCAAGACCAAAGAGGAGGGAGTGTTGGTGCATGATTTTCTGTTTGCAGATGACTGCGTGCTCGGTGCAGCCTCTGAAGCTGAGATGCAATGAAGTATGCATCAATTCTCTGCTGTCTGTGCTAATTTTGGCCTAATAATTAACACCAAAAAAAAAAAAAAACACAGGTGCTCCATCAACCACAATTAATTGTCACATCCACAGCTGTCACCATCTGTTACAACAAGTGGAGAAGTTTTGAATGCTGTGGATAAGTTCACTTACTTTGGTAGTGCACTTTCCAGGGATGTAAAACATTGACAATGAGGTTGATGAATGCATTGCCAGAGCTAGCTCCATATTTGGGAGCCTCTGAAGAAAAGTTTGGGACAGAAGAGGTATTATACTGACTACCAAACTGAAGGTCTATAGAGCCTTTGTGCTGACCTCATTGTTGTATGTCTGTGAAACATAGACAGTGGACCAGTGCCATGCCAAGAAACTGAATTACTTCCACTTGACCTTCTTAGGAAGATTCTGAGGATCACCTGGCAGGATAAGGTACCAAATACTGAAGTCCTTGCTTTAACTGAACTGCCAAGTAATTCAGACTATGCTTCAGAGAGCACAACGCTGATGGGCTGGTCATGTTGTTCGAATGCCAAATGTACACTTGCCAAAAAGACTATTTTATGGAGAACTTGCATGGGGCAGGCAATCACGTGGTGACCAGAAGAAACAATACAAGGACTCTTTCAAGGTCTCTCTCAAGAACTTTGGATTTGACTGTGCAACATGAGAGACACTGGCACAGGACCACTCAGCATAGCATGCCTGTATAAGAAAAGGTGCTGTGCTCTTCGAGCAAAGCAAAATTGAGACAGCACAAAGTAAACACAGGATGCACAAATTTTGGATAGTTACCCCAGATATTCATGTGGACTATCTGTGCCCAACCTGTGATAGAGCATTCTGAGCTCATATTGGTCTGGTCAGCCATAATCAGACACACTGAAATTTCACTTTACAATGGTGATTTCATTTTGGTCCTCTTCGAAGACAAAGGACAACAGCCAGAATCACTTTCCTGTAGTGGATGATAGATTTTAATACCAAATTGAGTATGCATGTTACTCCCAACTTCAGTTAAATGTGATGAGAGCAAGCTTCACTTGTTCCCTCTAACCTCCCCTCCCCTGAAATATTGTAGTCAGTTTTGCCGAGTAGATGATTCTTGGTTTTAATCCTAGTTCCTCTGACTTCTGGAATATCATATTCCAAGCCCTTTGATCTCTTAATGTAGAAGCTGCTACAGCTTGTGTTATCCTGAATGTGTTTCCACAATATTTGAATTGGTTCTTTCTGGTTGCTTGCACTATTTTCTCCTTGATCTAGGAACTATGGAATTTGGCTACAATATACCTAAAAGTTTTTATTTTTGGATCTCTTTCAGGAGATGGTAGATGAAATCTTTCAATATTTATTTTACCCACTGGTTCTCTAATATCAGTGCAGTGTTCCTTTGTAATTTCATGAAAGATGATGTCTAGGCTTGTTTTTTTGATCATATCTTTCAGGTAGCCCCATAATCTTTAAATTGTCTCTCCTGGATCTATTTTCCAGGTCAGTTGTTTTTCCAATGAGATATTTTACATTGTCTTCAATTTTTCCATTCTTTTAGTTTTGTTTTGTAATTTCTTGTAAATCTCTTTTGCAATTTCTTAGTTTTGTAATTTGTAATGACTCAAAGTCATTAGCTTCCATTTTAATTTTCAAGGAACTCTTTTCTTGAGTGAACTTTTGAACCTCTTTTTACATTGGGCTAATTCTTCTTTTCAAAGCATTGTTCTTCTCATTGGCTTTTGGACCTCTTTTTCCAATTGGGTTAGTCTATTTTTAAAGGTTATTTTCTTCAGCATTTTTTTCGATCTCCTTTAGCAAGCTGTTGACTCACTTTTCATGATTTTCTTGCATTGCTCTAATTTTTCTTCCTAATTTTTTCTCCATCTCTCTTATTTGATTTGCAAAATCCTTTTTGAGCTCTTCCATGGCCTGAGACCACTGTCTATTTATTTTGGAGCTTTTGGATGCAGAAGCCTTGAATTTTATGTCTTCCTCTTATGGCATGGTTTATTCTTTCTCATCTGAAAGGATGAAAGAAAATACCTGTTCATCAAAAAAGTAAAGTTCTATAGTATTATTTTTCCCTTTTTTGGTTATTTCCCCAACTAGTTACTTGCCTTTGAGTTCTTTGCCAAGTGGAGGGTATACTCTAAGGACTTCTAAGTCCTCAAATCCTCCAAGGTGGCACAATCAAAGGAGAGGAGTGTAATTCTCTCCTGGCCTGCACTCTGTTCCAGGAGCAACCAAAACCTTCTCTGCCCAGAATCTGTGAATAGAATTCCCTCTCTACAACTGCCTCCAACTCCACCATGCCAGTGCTCTTCTTTACCCCAGGACCATCACTCCAGGCTGAGATCCAGATGTGCCACATGATTCCCCCTTTGTATTTAAGTTGAGGGCTTCTAAAAGGGATGCTGTGCTGTAGTGACTGCTGCTGCCCTGGGGTCACAGGACCAGAACAAGTTCCTTTCTCACTCAGGTGAAAGTGCTTTCTCATGGACCTTTGGCCTGTCTTTGGCATTTATGGGATGAGTAATCTGGGAACTGCAGCTTCTGCTGGGTACTCTGCCTCCTGAGGTCTGCTCCATAACTGTCCATGACATGCAGCCAAGACTGGGCTGCACTCTGCATTGAGGGTGGTGTGATAGACGTTTCCTGTTGGCCTTTCAGGCTGTCTTGGGCTGAAAATCTCTTTCACTCTGTCGTTTCGTGCCTTCTGCTGCTCTAGACTTTGTTTAGGGGCATTTTTTACAGGTATTTTATGGGCTGTGGTGGGAGAGCTAGAATAGGTGTGTCTTTCTACACCACCACCTTGGCTCTGCCCCCTCTGTTCTGGTAGATGTTTAACAAATGGTTCTGTAGGGAAAGAGAACTCATTTTTAATCTTTAATATTTTCTCCATTATTTTCTTAAGTCTAGAAAAATCATGTCCTGATTTGTAGTGTTTTCTGCTTTCTGAGGTATAAATACTCATGGTCAAAATTCTGTTGTCTTCTTTCTCTAGCAGGTAAGAGATCTATGATATACTCCTTAGAAGATAGTGTGTACTGACATCATAGAAGTAGCAAGTGTTCTATGAAATGAAGTTATAATAGAATGTAAACTTCTCAAGACATAGGTTTTTGTCTACTTAGCTGCTGGCATAGTGTCTAGAACATATTAGGTGCTTAATAAATGATGATTGAAGAAGACTAAATTAAAGTGATATCATATATTTCAGTGCTGATTTTCTAATGCAGATACAGTCTCCTATCCTTTAATACATTCTAGTTTATTTCATCAAAATTTACAGATATGTTACAGTCATGATTTTCTGTATAACCTTTTATTAATATCTTCATTTCCATGTTAGGTTAAGCTCAAATTATCTGAAGGAAAAATTTGACATTTTCTACTTATTAGTAATACTTATTGTTGCTAAAATAATTTTAATAAGACTTTATTATACAAAATAATAAAATCTAAGGTAACAACTTTCTGTATGTCAAAATAATTAATATTGACACTTCTCGGGTACCAATATATCTGAATGTGTGTATAGTTTTTCAAAGATGAAATCATCCAACAATATTATTTGTTTGAATTATCTGATCAGAGAATTTTAGATAGCATGACATAGTGATTGAGAAGTAGTATAATACAGTGAATACAAAACTACCCTGAAACTACCCTGGTTTCAAGTACTTTTTCTGACACACATAGTATGTTCCTGGGCAAGTCACTTAACTTCTCACTGTTCTACACAACATTTTAAAACAATTAATTTATAAGAACATATCAACCTACATTCATAAAAGAAATTTCTTCATCTTAGAGTTCCTTGTAATAACTAAATTATGGCCCAATTTATATATTCTATCTATGGCTCAGTGGATAGAGTTTTGGCCTTAGAATTAAGACATCACTTCAAATCTTTTCCTTAACATTTATTGGGGCAAATGTACTTATCTCTCTGTGTCTCAATTTCTCCATTTTTTAAATGAGAGAGATAGAATTGATGGCTTCATCGATTCTTTCTACTCAGAATTTGAAGAAAACAAAATAAAAATAGCAAGAGTTAATATTTATATAGCACTTTTAAGTGCACAAAACACTTTACATAGAGTATCTGACTTAAACCTATATATTACAACTGGCAACAACCTCTGGTGGTACCAAACCGATGGCACACACAACAGATGTTAATGCCCCCATTTTACTGATGATGAGAATAAGAATAAGTGGAAGAGTTGTCTGTGACTGATTGCATACCTAGTCACTACAGGCAATAGGACCTGAATTCAAATATACCTTGCTTCAAGGTCAACATCCTATCCCCTACACAAAACTGGCTCCTCCCCTTAAATTTTGGATGAGGAAAATTGAGACTGAAGGAGCTTAAATAATTTTTCCACACTTAGTTAATGACCAAGCTCAGATTAGAAACTATACTTCCTGGATGCCAAGTATGTGTTCTTTCCATGCTACTATAAATCCTCCATTTTATGTGCTATGCCATCTACTTTGGGAGAAACACTGAATTTGGGAAGTAAGGAATGAACAAATTAATGAATTACGGGACCTAAAGTGCCAAAGAAATTATTTCCTCAGTTTTTTTAAGCCAGTGAAGTTTTTTAACTGGCTTTGGGATAATTTCAGATGTCCTCATTATCATTATCTGAGATATTTGTCATGAGATATGACTTTTATTGTTGAATAACTAGAAATAGTACATTGTATTAGGTGTATTTGGTAAATCTGAAGGCTGGAAGAATTGAATGCAGCATACTTTCTGAAAGTAGATCAAGGAAGTTATCCATTTTGAAAAGTAAGATCATAGATTAAGGACTGTTAGTATAACTTAGAGAACCAGTCCAATTTACATATAATTTAAAGCTTAGGGACCATTAAGTCTTGAACCTTCCACATACCATATTTGGCTCTATGGGCTTCATCTGTAGATATATAGGAAATATAAAATGATCCAATATGAAACAAGCATAGTATTTGTCTTTCCCACATTGGCAACAATATCCCCAATTCATACATAGGCACTCAACAAACACTGTGGATATCAGGCATGGGGCAGTCCTTATTTCATCCACCAAATAAAATGCCTAAGAAATAAATATCTCACAAAAACCCATAAAAATATGAAAGGAAAAAACCCTCAAAAACCCATTATACTTCCCTCAGAAGGTAAAAATGAGGTGAATGTTATTAAGCACATACTTCCCATTATCCTCAACCAGCTCTATCTCAGCAGCTCATGGAAAAAAAAAAAGTAAGAAATGGTTGGCAAAGGCGGAGCCAAGATGGGGAAGTAGAAAGATGCACATACACATAGCTCCGAACCCACAACCCATAGAACAAATACAAAGAAGTAACTCATGGCGAATTCTGCACCCAGAGGCCACAGAACATTGGAGTGAGGGAGATTTCTGTTCTGGAGAGACCTGCAAACCTCTCGCAAAAGGTCCTCCGTGCTGCTGACTGGGCGCCGGGACTGGGAGCTGAGTACAGCCCTGCCGTGGCCACGGCACCGAGAGGAAAAGATCTGACCGGGCTTCAGGGACAGGATCTCCAGCGGCCACGTGGGTCCCTCCACCCACAGAGGGACCTGCAAACCTCTCGCAAAAGGTCCGTCACGCTGCAGACCCAGAGCCCAGCCCAGACCTGCCGCGGCCGCGGCAACAAGAGAAACAGATCCGAGCAGGCTTCAGGGACGGGATCTCCAATGGCCGCACAAGTCCTTCCACCCACAGGTGACGGGGGTCAGTGAGAGAGTCTCTTTGGAGGGTCGAGGGGGGAGTGGGGTGCCCCCATGGCTCGGGCCCCCTCGGGAGACAGAAGCTGAGGGGGCGGAGGCAGACCGGGGCTCCCCAAGCAGGCAGGAGCCTGGATCCATTGTTGAAGGTCTGTGCATAAACTCCCTGAGGGAACTGAGCCTGAGAGGCGGCCCTGCCCCAACCTCAGCACCTGAATTTAATCTCACACTGAATAGCAGGCCTGCCCCCGCCAAAAGCCCTGAGGCTGGAAGCAGCATTTGAATCTCAGACCACAAACGCTGGCTGGGAGGATCAGGAGGTGAGGTGGGTGTGAGGAGAATATTCAGACCTCAAGTCACTGGCTGGGAAAATGCCCAGAAAAGGGAAAAGAAATAAGACTATAGAAGGTTACTTTCTTGGTGAACAGGCATTTCCTCCCTTCCTTTCTGATGAGGAAGAACAATGCTTACCATCAGGCAAAGACACAGAAATCAAGGCTTCTGTGTCCCAGCCCACCCAATGGGCTCAGGCCATGGAAGAGCTCAAAAAGAATTTTGAAAATCAAGTTAGAGAGGTGGAGGAAAAGCGGGGAAGAGAAATGAGAGACATGAAGTCTAAGCATGAACAGCAGATCAGCTCCCTGCTAAAGGAGACCCCAAAAAATGTTGAAGAAATGAACACCTTGAAAACTAGCTTAACTCAATTGGCAAAAGAGGTTCAAAAAGCCAATGAGGAGAAGAATGCTTTCAAAAGCAGAATTAGCCAAATGGAAAAGGAAATTCAAAAGGTCACTGAAGAAAATAGTTCTTTCAAAATTAGAATGGCACAGATGGACGCTAAGGACTTTATGAGAAAGCAAAAAATCACAGAACAAAGCCAGAAGATTGGAAAAATGGAAGATAATGTGAAATATCTCATTGGAAAAACAACTGACCTGGAAAATAGATCCAGGAGAGACAATTTAAAAATTATAGGCCTACCTGAAAGCCAGGATCAAAAGAAAAGCCTAGACATCATCTTTCATGAAATTATCAAGGAAAACTGCCCTGAGATTCTAGAACCAGAGGGCAAAATAAATATTCAAGGAATCCACAGAACACCACCTGAAAGAGATTCAAAAAGAGAAACTCCTAGGAACATTGTGGCCAATATTGCAAGCAGCTAGAAAGAAACAATTCAAGTATTGTGGAAATACAATCAGGATAACACAAGATCTAGCAGCTTCTACATTAAGGGATCGAAGGGCATGGAATAGGATATTCCAGAAGTCAAAGGAACTAGGACTAAAACCAAGAATCACCTACCCAGCAAAACTGAGTGTAATACTTCAGGGGAAATGTTGGTCTTTCAATGAAATAGAGGATTTTCAAGCATTCTTGATGAAAAGACCAGAGCTGAAAAGAAAATTTGACTTTCAAACACAAGAATGAAGAGAACCATGAAAAGGTGAGCAGCAAGGAGAAGTCATAAGAGACTTACTAAAGTTGAACTGTTTACATTCCTACATGGAAAGACAATGTTTGTAACTCTTGAAACTACTCAGTATCTGGGTACTGGGTGGGATTACACACACACACACACATGCACACACGCACACATACATAGAGACAGAGTGCACAGAGTGAATTGAAGAGGATGGGATCATATCTTAAAAAAAAATGAAATCAAGCAGTGAGAGAGAAATATATTAGGAGGAGAAAGGGAGAAATTGAATGGGACAAATTATCTCTCATAAAAGAGCCAAGCAAAAGACTCATTAGTGGAGGGATAAAGAGGGGAGGTGAGAGAAAAACATGAAGTCTACTCTCATCACATTCCACTAAAGGAAAGAATAAAATGCACACTCATTTTGGTATGAAAACCTATCTCACAATACAGGAAAGTGGGGGATAAGGGGACAAGCAGGGTGGGGGGGATGATAGAAGGCAGGGCATGGGGAGGAGAGTGCAATTTGAGGTCGACACTCATGGGGAGGGATAGGATCAAAAGAGAATAGAAGTAATGGGGGACAGGATAGGATGAAGGGAAATATAGTTAGTCCTATACAACACAACTATTATGGAAGTCATTTGCAAAACTACACAGATTTGGCCTATATTGAATTGCTTGCTTTCCAAGGGGAAGGGGTGGAGAGGGATGGAGGTAAAGAAGTTGGAACTCAAAGTGTTAGGATCAACTGTCGAGTAATGTTCTTACCACTGGGAAATGGAAAATACAGGTAAAGGGGTATAGAAAGCTTTCTGGCCCTACAGGACAAAAGAGAAGACGGAGACAAGGGCAGAGAGGGATGATAGAAGAGAGAGCAGATTGGTCATAGGGGCAATTAGAATGCTTGGTGTTTGGAAGGGGAGGGGATAAAAGGGGAGAAAATTTGGAACCCAAAATTTTGTGAAAATGAATGTTAAAAGTTAAATTAAAAAAAAAGAAAGAAAGAAATCGTTGGCAAACTCATGACCTCGGGCTCCCTGCATATAATATGACTCCAGTCTTCCATGGTTCCAGCTATAGGAACTACAATGGCATTCTTCTTTCTTCTCCATGAAGCATTATGTTGGGGATTGTTTTTACTCTCTAAGAATCAATGGCTCAAAACTCCTCAACTTTGGGATTTTTAAACTTGCAATTACCCCACAGTCCAATTATGATGCCAATTATTCCCACATTCCTCAAAGGCTTGAACAGTCCATTATCACAATCTCTCCCAAGGGATGTAGTGATGTAAAAATACTTCATATGCTTCTGTAGAAGCTCTGTCAACATTTGGACCACTGCTATATCATAAGCACCGAAAGATTTTTCTCATAAAATCTCATCTCCAACTTATATTTAAGAAAAGGCACAGAAAGGCTGAAACTAGCCAGGAACCTGAGATCCAAGAACCTTAGACTACTTAGAGAAGGATACACATATTTCCTTGATTCATAACTGAATGCCAGGCAAAAAAGAAGAATATGTGTTTCAAAGGTAGAGAGAAAGAAGAAAAAAATAGCATCTATTTCAGTACATTATTAAACTGTTATCCTTGCCTTGTGCTACATTCTGTGCTGATCATCCATGCCTAAATCTCACGACACATCTCCAATTTCCTTAGGAGTCCTATCACTGTGACAATTTGCTGAAATTCAAGTCTTAGGAGAAGATGGAATTCTCTATAGAAGAAGAGAAATCCAATATGCCAGAATGGCCCTTTCTCTCTGCCCTTGACGTGACTGGTTTTTTTTTTTTTTTATTCTGACCCACTATTTAATTCAGAGTGAAAAAAAATTAAGATAAAAATGGAAAATCTTGCTTGAATTATTAGTGAAATAGAATTAGCTGTATGCAGAGCTGGGAGGATCATAAGGGTGATAATCAAACTATAATGCTTTATTAAGTAATGACTATGAGCCAGACACTGTACTATGTTCTGGGGATATGAAAACAAAGGAGACATTCACTACAGGGAAAATATTTCTATTCTAACAGGGAAAATGAAATACATATAGATGTATACAAAGAATAAATACTCAGATGGTAACTACAAATAAATACAAACTAGTTAAGTATAAGGCACTTTGAGAGAAGGGCAATAAAAGTCAAAACATTGTAAAAAGCTTCATGTGGAAGGTAGTGCCTGAGCTATCCTGAAAAAAGCAAGAGATTCTATGAGGCTGAGGGGATGAGGGAGTACATTCTAGACATGGTGTGTGTGTGTGTGGGGGGGGGTAGGGTTAAGGTTGGCCAGTTCACAGACAGAGAGAAAGGAGAAGGAATGTCACTTAGGAAAGTAAGGAAAGTTCCTCAAAATGTACTTGGGCCTTTGGAACTACAAGAGTGTATGACACATTCTGTATTGAGAATTCATCAAGGACTTATTCACACAAGCTGAAGTTTTGTTTTATTTCATCAGGTGAGCCTGAAGAGCAACAGTCCTGTAAGCTACTGCGCATTGTGCCATATTGAAGTGTGGTTTGAGGTTAACCTAGTTAGATTTATCTCAGTTGTTAGATTATTGCATGGGCATAAATTCAGAGCTGCACAAAGTACTGTTGACTGGGGAAAATCCTACTGAACTTTGATCAGGGAAGCACTGAAAAAAAAATTCTGGGATGCTTTTCAATCCCCTAGATATGTATAGTCTACTAGAGAAAATAGGCAAGAGAGAGGAAGACATAAATACTGTCGTGTGAGCATTTAAGAGAGCCTTCCATTTTTTACAAAGAGATAAGTGAGAACTGGGGAGAGAAACAACAAACTTGTAGTAGCTATAAAAACCTCTACCCTAGACACTGAGTTCTTAGAGGGACTCCTTCCCATAAAAAGATAAGAGAAAAATATCAGAGATGAACAAAATATTAGAGAGTGAAAATGCTCTTCAAAGCCTTGACATATCACTAGAAATTTGGGCCCAGGTCCTTGGTCTCAGAGACATATATTAATCTCTGATTAACTCCACCAAAAGGAAGATACTACTATTCTCAAGACCCCATTCCTCTAGAAGTAGATGAGAAATGTGAATGGAATCTACTGCCCATATGCATGGAGATGTTTGCAGAGGTGCAGATGTCAGACCAAAAAAAAAAAAAAGTGAAGACAGTTACTAGAGAATACCAGAGAACACTTCATTATGTTTTTCACATATGTTAAAATGAACAACCCAGTGGTTCATGAACACTCTAGGAAATAGATTATATCTATAGGTATGAAAGATCCTGGAGACTTTCATGCCAGGTTCTAAACATTAACCCAGGAGGCATAAAAAGTTCCTATCTTTTCATTGAGGCTAGAAAAAATAATGTGAGAAGGGGTGATTAAAGGCATAGTGATTGTAAAGACTGTGTATGAATCATGTTAGTCTTGTGAGTTGCTCTGGATGAATCTCATTTATAAACTTCTATTTTGGTCAGTTGGGTTTCTGGAGAAGCAGGAGCAGCCTCCTAGTCATTCTTGATTACTAAGAAGAAAAAAAGAAAAGTCACTAAAGGGAGCTATTAGAAGAAAGAAAAGCTAACTCTGTGTTGGAATTTCAGGTAGTCAACCAGTGTGAGAGAAAGATGAATTGACCAGACAAGCCTATTCTTCACTGGTTACACCCAAGCATAGCAATCAATCACACACTTCCAAATTTGGGTTCAATGAAAATCTAAAACTCAAGTAAATCTCACAGACTACACTCGAGGGATATGGAAGTCAGCCACTGGAACTGTATTGCTGCTAGGTGGTATGAGGGGTAGAGAACTCGGTTTGGAATAACAAAGACTTGAGTTTGAGTCGTCAGCTACTTACTAGTTCTATGATCCTAGGCAAATCGCTTAACTTCTTTAAAAATCTATTTGCTCATGTCAAATTGGGATAACAAGATCACCTCACTTCCAGAGGTGCTATAATTAAATAAAATTTCACACAGACAAACACACATTTTACATAAATAGACATATAATTACATATAAATATGGATATGATGTGTAAACTTTTAAAACTATATATATGTATATTATATATGCATGTGTATATATGATATACCTATGAATGTGCTTTGCAAATAATTAACAGCCCTTTATATGCTTTCTACTGATATTGGTGCTACTATAACTACTACTACTACTACTACTACTACTACTACTACTACTACTACTACTACTACTGCCACTACTACTACTAGGATTACTACTACTACTACTACTACTACTACTGCCACTACCACTGCTTCTATTGCTACTACTACTACTACTACCACTACTACTACTAGGATTACTACTACTACTACTACTGCCACTACCACTGCTTCTATTGCTACTACTACTACTACTACTACTACTACCAATATTATTACTACTACTGCTATGATTTATATAGCTTTTAGCTGACGTTTATCGAGTGCTTTAAGTCTTTCAGTGTTCCATATGTGATTAGTCTTGTTTCTTATTCATTATGATAAAGAAGTTGCTACTATAGGCATCGCCTTCCCCTTTGGATTATTGAGGAATCACAGCCTTTGAAAAGTGAAGTAACTCGCTAGTACCACACAGTGAATGATTCAACGGCAAGATTCAAAGCCAATTCTTTCTGATTCAAAGTTCAATGTTCTTTTCACTATTCTACATTTGGAGCAGAATCATCAGGAAGTCTCAGCTAATCTTTTGTAATTACTGTGAAGAGGAAATGTGCCTGCATCCTCTATGGAACCAAGAAAAACTGTAAAAGACATGTCAAGATGTGGTAAAAGAAGAAGAAACTGGGGTTAGAAGTTACTCCAATAATTGATTCAGGTCTCAAATACCTCAGGATGAATTAATTCTAATTATCTAGGAAAAAGTGTACTCACATTTTTTGAGCAACAGATTTCAAGTGACCTTCAAATTTGTGTCATTCTAGGAATACAACTTTAGGTATTCAACTCACCATAGAGAAGCCTTCTTTGAAAAGAAAAAAAAATATCAGCCTCTTCAGAGGCTTGAAAATGCCAATAAGTTAGCTGACCATATTGTGTCTAGGCTTAAACATTCTCAGTTTGAAATTGAGAGACAGGGAATTATTTCAAGTTTTCCTTAGCTTTAGGAGTTGAGCCAATAAGAGAGAATGTTTCTATAATTTTGCTATTTTCTAACAATATTTCAAAGATTCTTCAACCCAGAGACAGAATTGCTAAAAGAATGGGACTCATTTTTGTGAGTTTATCCTGAAGTACCCCTTTGTTGTATTTCAACACACACCCATATCCTGTAAATGCTAAGTGTACATTATTCTATATGATCTTCATTGACTTTTATAAATGGATTAACCCATTTGTATCTTATATATTATATTATCTCATTTGATCCTCCTTTAGGGCATGTACTATAATAATCCACATTTTTTCATACTTGGAATATGAAGCTAAGAGTTGTAAATTATTTGTCCACAGACCTCCACAACTTGTCAACTTCTTCAAGCTGCAGATAGGTTAGACTAGAGACAGCCTGATGATGGTTTGTTTCTGCAGGTCACATGACAAACAGGAGTGTGTGCAGTGACAACTCTATTTTTTTGCAGATCACCAGAAATCCTTTGGTGGGCCATAAGCAGCCAGTGGGTCATATGTTGTATTGGCCTGTTTGTCTAGTATTACATCATAGGATTACTTTACTTGTACAAGTGTCTGAGACCAAAATCAAAATCACATCTTCCTAACTCCAGGTTCAACATCCCTAAGCCATACTGACCCTCATATAGTAGTGTGCTAAGTGTTTGGTGGTTTTCCAAAACTGGTTTCCATAAAAGCTAAATTATTTTGATCAGACCTTTTCAGTCGAAAAGTAACACAGAAGCAGAGCAGTAGCATAATTTTTCTTCTCATGTCACAACTCAGTGCTGTGTTGGCCCTCCAACTACAGAAGAACAAGAGTCCTCCTTTCTCAAAAAATCTTGCATGGTCCAGGAGCTTTCCTTATAGAATAAGAGATTCTAACCAAACACTTTTTCTCTCTCCAAGCCTCAGTCTGCTCCTGGGTCATAGGTTATGTATGAATTTAATGACTTTTTGGTATAATGTTATAATAATATGAGAATAAAGTCTATAAGGATAGAACTATTGCTGCCCAATGCCTATAGATAAGAAGCCAAAACGTTTAGATGATGACCTAGGTTAACATAAAATTCTGGTTTTAGCATAGAAAAGGTTCTACTGGACTTACATGACAGTATATGTGTGTGTGTGTGTGCAGAATACATACCCATGATATAAATCACATAGGTATGTTATATGTAATAACTATGTCATATATAATATCATATGAATGACATAGACACATGTACATGTGAGTCATGAACTAGGCATGTTCAAAGGAAAATATTTGCAACCCCATCAACTGACTGATCAGGAGGAATGACTGGATATGATCTTATTGAATTTTCTCGCTTGGAGTGGGTCAGAAAAACTTTAAAAATAGGAACAGTTAAGTGGCATAGTAGATAGAGTAACAACCCTGGAGTCATGAGGATCTGACTTCAAATCCTCCCTCTGATTTATATGATCATGGGTGAGTTATTTAACCATGATTGCCTCCAAAAAAGTGAAATGAGAAACAGCTTCTATGGCTTCCATCATTAGTTTTGTTTTTCACACTAGGCAATAGAATTTTTCTCTTCTGAGTCTTAAGTACTTGTAAGAATCAGTAATTTGACTCCCTATGAGGATGCTTTAAGTGCATTTTAAGAATCATTTTTCCTCATTGAAAATAGCTATGTACAAGCATTTCATTCCTTGGCACTTATCCTTCACAAAGGGTAATTGTGAAGAAATTCATTGATGTTGTCAATCAGTCAATAAACTAATTATGTGTTTACTATGTGTCAGTAACTGTGCTTAGCACAGCTCTTTCTTTCTCTATCTTTCTACCACTCATTCCCTTTCTGTTTAATAGTGTAAGTGAGCTTATAGTTACTAGAAATAGGTTCTAGTTCTTGCTTTGATAATTTCTTTGTGAACTTGGCAAGAAACTTTAAATTCTATAATTCTGTTTCTCTGTTACAACAGGGGCAATTCTTGCATTATCTATTTTCACCAAGTTCTTGTAAGAAAACCACTTTGAAAACTTTAAAATATAAATGAATAAATAAAAGGAAACAAAAAGCAATCTAAAAATGCTTATTCTAGCCAAGGTCTACATGTAGGGAAAACAAATAGCAAAACTGAATTCGTTTCTATTTTTAGCGTGCTTGCATTCTAACTAAGAAAGAGAATACATTTTTGAAAAAAAAAGTTCAATTTTAGGGAAGATGACAAAACTCAGAGGTTATTGTCTTCATCATCTTCATTACCATCATAATCATCACCATCACCACCGCCACAATCATCATTATCATCATCGTTATCTCCATCATCATCATTACTGAAACTGGATTTTAGAGACCACAGCTGCATCTGTGAAAATAGGATGGTCATACATTAACTAAATTAGAAGGTATATTCAGTAAACTAGATAAGACCACATAGACCTGAACTTAGGATAGTAGACATATATATGGAAAGAAGATGAAAGAATGCATAGATGGAAGGAAGGAAGAGATAAAAAAAAGAAAGATAAAAAGACAGAAAGGAAGGAAGGAATTGTAACCAAGATAAATGATTTTGGTGCTATGGATCATATCCTATGAGAACAATGAGATCCTAAGAATCATAGAATTACAGATTTTGAGATGTAGAAGGAATCTCAGTACCTATCATCTAATATAGGAAAGAAAGAAAAGAAACAAAAGATGGAGGTAGGGAGGAAGGAAGCAAGGAAGGGAAAAATCAATTATTAAATATAGACATGTTTTAATGACTCATTTCTAGAATCCCAAATAATATAGCTTCATTTTATTGCAGAAGGAGGTTTTTTTTTTTAAATGTTCTCTTTTAGTGAGAACATTAACAAGGTATACAAATATAACCGAACATGACACAGATCTTCCAGGAGTCATGGTGGTGGAATAAGCACTAAATCACTGTAACTCTCAAATATTCACCTCTAAACAACCATAAAATAGCACCCCAAAACAAATCCTGAAACAGGAGAATCAGCAAAAAACAGAGTTAAGCAATCTTTAAGCTGAAGAATCTTGGAAAATGAGCAAGAAAATTTTATCTCACTTGAGTTTAAGGGGAGCACATCCCAAGACAGGAAGTGATGCAAGAGAATTATGGGGGTGGGGAGTGTCAACCATTCAAAAATTGCTTCAAAAAGCAGAATTAGCCAAATGCAAAAGGAGATATGAAAATCCACTGAAGAAGACAACTCCTTGCAGAGTGTAATTGACCAAATGGAAAAGTACAGAAGATAATGGAGGAAAATAATACTTTAAAAGTTAGAATTCAGAAGATTGAAGCTAATGACTCTGTGGGATATCAAAGATCAATGAAACAAATTAAAAGAATGAAAAAAATGGAAAAAATATAAAATATGTCTTGGGAAAAACAACTACCCTGGAAAATGAATCCAGAAGAGAATATCAGAATCATTGGATTACCTGAAAGTCATTATCAAAAGGACCTGGGCAGTGCCATTCAAGAAATTATCAGGGAAAACTAACCTGATGGCCTTGAATCAGAAAACAAAATAGACATTGAAAGAATTCAATGATTACCCCAGGAAAAATATCCCAAAAGAACTATGCCAAAGAACATTAGAGCCAAATTTCAGAACTATCAGATCAAGGAAAAAATATTACAAGTGGTAAGAAAGAAGCAATTCAAATACCAAGGAGTCACAATCATGATTGCCAGCTACAGCATTCAAGTATCAAAGTCATAAAAAACAATATTCCAGAAGTCAAAGAAGCCAAGAATATAACCAAATATCATTTATCCAGAAAAATTAAGCATAATACCTCATGGGGGAAAATGAGCATTCAATGAAATAGAAGGGTTTCAAGCTCTCAAAAAAAGGCCAGAATTACGGCAACAAAACTGACCTGCAATACTGAAACTCAATGCAAGAATAAAGAAGTAAAACAAGACAAAATGAAACATAAGGAATTCAATAGAGCTAAGCTGTTTACATGCCACACAGGAAGATGATAGTTATAATTCTTAAAAACAGTATCACTAAGTGTAGAGCTAGTAGGAATATACATAGAAAAAGGGTATGATAATAAGGTGAATTTGAGGGAAGGACATAAAAATTAAGGGATGAGAAAAAGAAGTACGGTGACTACAGAAGCAAGGGAGAGGTGAAATGGGGGAAATTATTTCACATGAAGAGGTATAAAAGACTTTTATAGTGAATGGGGAAGATGAAAGGATGGGTGATGAGCATCACTTGAAGTTTATTCTCATCTGTATTGACTCTATCAGTTGAATAGAAATCTATCTTACCCTTCAGGGAAGAAAGAGGGGAGGAGATGAAGGAAAGGGAGACACCAGGGTGGTGGTGGGGGATACTGACAGAAGGGAGAGCAAATCAGGGGAGGTGGTACACAGAAGCAAAACATGTAGAGAGGGAAAGAGTGAAAGGAGAGAAAGAACAAACGAGAGAAAGAGAAGGATGAAGGGAAATACACAAGTAGTAATCAGAAGTGTGAATGTGAAGGGGATGAATTATCCAATAAAAAAGAAGTGAATACTAAAAGGGATCAAAATCCAGAATCCTACAATATGTTGTTTACAAGAAATACACTTGAAGAAGAGAGACACTCAAAGTAAAGGAAAGCAACTGCAATATAATCTATTATGCTTCAGCAGAAGTAAAGAAAAAGCAAGAAATAAAAAAAAAGCAGAGGTAGCAATCCTTATGTCAGGCAATGTAAAAGGAAAACTACACCTAATGAAATAAGGAAACTACATCTTGCTAAAATGTGATTTTTAAAAATGAAGCAATATCAATAATAAACATATCCAAAATCTTAAAAGAGAAGTTGATTGAGTTAAAGAAAGAAGTAGCAAAGTTATACTAGTGGAGAACTTCAACTGTCCCCACTCAGAACTTGATAAATCCAACCAAAAAATAAACAAAAAGAAATTAAAGGGGTATGGCATGATTTAGACATAGAGAGTGATATCATAAGCAAATTAGAAGAACAAAGAATAGTCTACCAGTCAAATCTATTGGAAGGGGAAGAATTCATGACAAAACAATAGATAACTTTAATTTTACTAAATTAAAAAGTTTTTGTACAAATAAAGCCAATGCAACCAATATTAGAAAGAAATCAGAAAGTTGAGAAACTATCATTACAACAACTGTCTCTAATAAAGGCATTTCTCAAATTTATAGAGAACTGAGTCAAATTTACAGGAACACAAACCATTTTCCAATTGATAAATGAACAAAGAATATAAAGAGGCACTTTTTAGAAGAAGAAATTAAAGTTATCTATAGGCATATGAAGAACTTCTCTAAGTCACTTTTGATTAGAGAATTGCAAATTAAAACAGCAGTGAGGTGCCACCTCACCCCTATCATATTGACTAATATAGCGAAAAAGGAAAATTATAAATGTTGGAGAGGATGTGGGAAAATTGCACCATGAATGCACCATTTCTGGAGTTGTAAAAGGATCCAACCATGCTGGAAAACAATTTGGACTTATTCCCAAAGGGCAGCCACGATCCATCTATACCACTACTAGGTCTGTATCCCAAAGAGAACATTATACAGCGAAAAGGACCTACATGTGCAAGAATATTTATAGCAGCCCTTTTCTTAGTGATAAAATATTGGAAGTTGAGGAGATACCCACTAATTGTGGGATGGCTGAACAAGTTGTGCTATAAGCATGGAATGGAATACTATTGTGCAATAAGAAATGATGTTTCAGTTTCAGAAAACCTGGAAAGGCTTGTATGAACTGAGGCAAAGTTAAATGACCAGAACCGAGAACATTGTCCAGTATAACCACAACCTTGTGTGATGATCAGCTATGAATGATAACTCTTCTCAGCAACATAATGATCAAAGACAAGTGTTGAGGACTCACTAAGAAAAATGCTATCCATACCTGGAAAAAGAACTAATGAACTCTAAATGCAGATTGAAGCATATTTTCCACTTACTTTATTCTTTCTAATTTTTTTCTTTTGATCTGTTCCTTTTTCACAACTATGACTTATATGGAAATATTTTGCATGCTAACCCATGTGTAACTTATGTCAAATTGCCTCGCATTTTCAGAAGAGGGGAGGGAAGGGAGGCAGAAAACTTTGGAACTCAAAATGTTGTAAAAAGAAATGTTAAAATTTTTCTTGATATGTAACTAGTGAAAAATAAAATACTATTTTGAATAAAGAAAAAGACAGGAACCAATGAACAAACAAACTATTGTTTGAGAGTTCAAGGACCTGAGTTTAAAGTATACCTTGGAATCTTATTACACCTATGACTGTGCAATTTAGTCTCTATTGACCTTAGTTTCCTCACAGATAAAATGAAATCTGAAATCATGTTTATCTATATAAAGAAGTTAGAATTTTGGTTCATTCTTCTGGTATATTAGAAAAAACTGACTTGGAACAAGGATGCCTGAGTTTCTATTCTGGTTCTACAATTTACTCTCAGTTAGCAAAGTCAGTCATGCCTGAGGCTCTGAGATTCTTCATTTGTAAACTGGAGAGAATATCTCTCCTGCCTCATTGGATTACCAAAAGGAACAGGGCATAATTCACTTCAACAAAAGCCTACTAAATACCTACTGAAAATTGAAACAAACAGTTACTGCCTTAAGGAACACATGGTCTTATGCAAGAAGGTAAGGAATGTTCACAGATAATAATAACATAATTTGTAAAGTTAAAGAAGATATTCAAACAAAGTGTTATTAGCACTTGAAGAATACATTTTATAGTGACAAAGAACTGAAAAACAGAAAAAAACCAAAGGATGTCCTTCCATTAGGGAAGGGTGAGCAATGTATTTTACTTGAATGAAATGTAATATTTTGATATTGTAAGAAATGATTAAAAAGATGATTTCAGAGAAACCAGGGAAAAATTTCATGAAATTTTATGAATTTTATGAAGTGAAGTGAGCACAACCAGGAAAACAGTGTATACAATAAGACAACTATGAAGACAAATAAATGACTTTGAAAGGCTTAAGAACTCTGATCAGTGCAGTGACCAACCATAATTCTGGAGAACTTATAATGAACCATGTTATCTACATCCTACCAGAGAGATAATGAACTGAAGATACAGAATGAGACACATATTTTTGTACATGGCTGATGTCAGAATTTATTTTATTGGATTCCACATATTTTTTTAAAAATTATTTGTTTTCAGTATTCAACATACAATTCCAAAAATCTTAGAATTTCAAATTTTCTCCCAATCTCTCCCTACCTCCCCCAGCATTGTGTGTAGTCTCATTATCCTTTCATCCAATCTGCCCTCCCTTTTTCACCTCCCCCATCTTATCCCCTTCCCTTCTATTTTCTTGTAGGGCAAGATAGATTTAAACACCCCACTGCCTATATATTTTATTTCCTAGTTGCATATAAAAACACTTTTAACAATCATGTTTAAAGGTTTGAGTACATGTTTTTTCCTTTCCCCACCCCCCTATCCCTTCTCATTGAGAAGGTAAATAATTGGATATAGGTTGCACATGTGTAGTCATGCAAAATACTGCCATTAACTGTCATGTCGTGAAAGCTAACTATATTTTCCTCTATTCTGTCCCACCCTTCATTTATTCTGTTCTCTCCTTTGACCTGTCCATCTACAAAAGTGTTTGTTTCCAATTACCACTTCCCCCAATCTTCCATCTCTTCTATCACCCCACCTCTATTTCCATCCCTCCCCCATTATGATAAGATAAACTTCCATACCCATTTGAGTATGAATGTTGTTCCATCCTGAAGACAAACCGGAAGGAAGGCTCATTTACTCTCTCTCATCTTCCCCTTCTTCACCTAAAAACTCTTTCATCTTGTATGTGAGATGATTTACTATATTCTACCTCTCCCTTTCTCTTTTTCCTAGTATATTCCTCTCAACACTTAATTTTCTTTTTTAATTACCATCCCTTTATATTCAGCTCACCCTGTGCCCCGTCTCTTTCTCTCTCCCTCCCTCTGCCTCCCTATGTATACATACACACACATATATAAATAGAAACATGTTTATAGACACATTTACACACGTGCACACATACATACATACAAACATATATACATACATATTCCCTCCAACTATCTTAATACTGAGAAAGGTCTCATGAGCTACAAATATCATCTTTCCATGTAGGAATGTAAGCAGTTCAACTTTAATAAGTCCCTTGTGGCTTCTCTTTCCTGTTTAACGTTTCCTGTTTCTATTGATTCATATATTTGAAAGTCAAATTTTCTATTCAGCTCTGGTCTTTTCAACAAGAATGCTTAGAAGTTCTCTATTTCATTGAAATTCATTTTTTATCCCCAAAGTATGATTCTCACTTTTGCTGGGTTGGTGATTCTTATTTTAATCCTACCTCTTTTGATTTCTGGAATATCATATTCCAAATCCTCACATCCCTTAGTGTAGAAGCTGCTAAATCTTGTGCTATCCTGATTGTTTCCACAATGCTTGATTTATCTCTGACTGTTTGTAAAATTTTTTCCTTGACCTGGGAACTCTGAAATTTGGCTACAATATTCCTGGGAGCTTTATTTTATTGTTCTTTTTTTCCCCTCTTTCAGGAAGTGATTAGTGGTTTCTTTCTATTTTACCCTCTGATTCTGGAATATGAGGGCAGTTTTCCTTGATAATTTCTCTAAAGATGATGTGTAGACTCTTTTTATTAATCCTGGTTTTCAGATAGTTCAATAATTTTTAATTAGCTCTCCTGCATCCATTTTCCAGGTCAGTTGTTCTTCCAGTGAGATGCTTCACACTTTCTTCTATCTTTTCATTCCTTTGGTTTTGTTTTATAATTTTTTAAAGTCTCATAAAATGCTTAGCTTCCATTTTCTCCATCCTAATTTTGAAGGAATTATTTTCTTCAGTGAACTTTTGAACCTCCTTTTCCATTTGGCCCATTCTGCTTTTTAAGGCATTCTTCTGCACATTAGCTTTTTGGACCTATTTTGCCATTTGGGTTAGTATAATTTTAGAGCTGCTATTTTCTTAAGCATTTTGGGGAGAGTTTCCTTTAAGAAGCTGTTCATTTGTTTTTCTTGATTTTCCTGCATAACTCTAATTTTTCTTCCCAATTTTTCCTATGTTTCTCTTACTTGATTTTCAAAATCCTTTGTGAGTTCTTCCATGTCCTGATACCAAATCATATTTTTCTTGGTGTCTTTGGATGGAGGAGCTTTGGCATTGTTTTCTTTTTCTGGTTGTATGTTTTCATTTTTCTCATCACCAATTATGTAAGAAAATACCTTTTCACTGAGAAAGTGAGAATCTATAGTTTGTTTCTTTTTCCCCAATTTGTTCATTTTCTCAGCCAGTTACCTGACTTCTGAGCCCTTTGTTAATTGGAGCTCTCCTGAAGGAGCCTCTGCTTCAGCAGTGGCTGGTGTTGCCCTGAATTTGAGGCTGCATCCAGGGTTGGGACAGAGGTTGGGCCTCGGGCCAGACCACACTCCCTCCTCAGCCAGGTGCTAGACCCTTCCCACTGACCTTCAAAGATGTCTTTGGCATTCATAGGTTGAGAATAATGGAAACTGCAGTAACCTCCAGCAATTTGGTCCCCTAAGTCCTGTTCCATCTCTGTCTGATCTGCCACAGCGCACACTGAACTACATCTGTTCTAAGCTGATGCAATAGACCTTCCTGTTGATCTTTCAGATTGTTTTAATCTGGAATTTGCTTCAGTCTCTCATTTTATGTCTTCTCCTGTTCCAAAATTTATTTAGTCATTTTTTTTTACAGGATTTATGAGGAGTTTAAGAGGAGAGTTCTAGCAGGTTCCTGCTTCTACACCACCATCTTGGCTCTTCCCCTTGAATACCCATATTTTTAAAAGCATTTTCTTTTTCGTTGTTAGAGGGGGGAGATCAGAAGGGCTATAACCTATTTTATGTCGTTTTAAATTAGGAAAAAAAAAGACAAGTAATGAGATCATGTAGTAAATACAGTGCCAGATATGGAAGCAAGAAGAACTGAATGAAATCTTGCCTCAAACACTGTACTTTGGACAAATTACAACTTCTTCAATCTCCATTTCCTCACCTGGAAAATGGGGATAAAATAGCTTTTTTGAGAATAAATATAATAATATATTCATCCTTTGGAAACTGTAAAGTTGTACATAAATATTGGCTACTACTAAAATTAAATTTTTAAAAGGAGTCCAAGGAGAGAGAGCTAACTTCTAATTTTCACTTTCATAAACCTTTTGAAAGTATTGGAAAAGCACAAATAATTATATAAATAAAGGTATTATTGACTAAGGACCGAAAGATATTTGCTTTTTTAACTGAAAATACATTTTCATTGTGAAAGAAATAGACATTACATCATACATATATCTCTCCGTCTCTCCCCCAAATAGACTCTCCATTTCACTTTGCAAATGTGCAAACATATTATGTTTGAGAATGAAAGCTGTGATCACTACAATGCATTTTAGCTTCACTACCCTTGTGACCTTTTAATTTTAAGTCCACAGAGTCAACATTACCAACAGATGAAAATGGATAGCATAATCCAATAAAACAGAAAATAAACAGATGATGTAATTGCTAAAATTCTATGAATAAATGAAGGCAGAAGTTCTTTTAGAAAAAGTTGCTAGGTCTGTGATAATAATTATATTCAATTTGCCACATCAAAATAAAACAGTCTACCAGCAATACTTTCTGATGTTCAGTAGGTTGTAAAATAGCTAAATATTCAGATTATCTGAGATCTGTATTATTCATTTGCTGTTCTATTTTTATGTATACTGTGAATACTTAAACTCAAACATGCAAATATATGCAGTGCTATTTTACTGTTCTGAAAACTACTGTTTATATATTCTAGCTATTTGGAACTTTTTCAAGAACCTTCATTACCTTAGACATTTTGAGAATATTTTGAAAGCCAGAATAAATTGCCAAACCATCCAATGCTTATGTCAGGTAGGCACTGTCTGAAGATTCCTTGAAATGAATAACTCTTAAATTAGGAATTTCCATGGTTACTTTTAATTAGTTTCCATATAAAATGCAATTAATATGCATCATTTTTATTGTATGAGGGGTTGGCAGATTTTTTTTAGTTTGTTCTTTGCATGTTATGTCTATATATGGATATCATTATTTTAGAGCATTGAGCTCATTAAAGAAGGGGAATCACAGAGCCTGATGTCAGAAATAATCTTAAGTAATTTAATTGGCTATTTTTCAAGACTTAGGAAGTACTTGATTGCACTCTGTGTTGTTTAACTTCACCTGGACCTAAAGTATCACTATACATCATTTGTCAGTATTGATTTGGAAGGACAGAATCCTGAAGTTGAAGACTGGTAAAAAGAAGCTCTTTGCCTAATGGTCATGATCTACAACTTTTCTTTACTTCAAATTTCAATAGTACCCTAGTGGAAAGAATAATAATTACTAATATTTGGAGGACTATCCCTCACACATTGCATGGAGGTGTCATTGTATGGCTCTAAAGGAAGCAGAATAGACATTTCTAACCTCTTCTGTCCACATCTTTTTCTAAGGGAGACTTTAATTTCTGCCAGGAGAGGAAGTGAAAAATTCGTGCTAAAAGCTGCCACTTTATTTTCCTCAAAGAGTGGGCATCTTAGGCTAGGATTATATCTACTTGCTCCCTTAAATATTATTAGTCTAGGGTAAGTGATTTTCATGTTCAATCTAATAATGATTACTATTACATCATCTGAGGAAAGCAAAAAGACCCAAGTTTCACATCCAGTTCTTAACTCCTTTCCCATCCAATATCAGTTCTGCAATGAATAAACATAGAACTAAGCCAAGAAACTCAATTATCCAATTTGAAAGTAAACAGAAAACAGAGAAAGTCTACATAGGAGAACATATACCAACCAATGAAAGTGAGAGAGCAAAGGTGAGTGCAAAGATGACAGTGAGAACAAGGGCAAGAGTAAGAGTACTTCCTAGATCTCAAGGAAGGGGAAGTTTCCTTAAGTCTCTAGTCTAGCAAGCTGAGGAATAGGGACATGAAGGAGACCACAAGCTCCTCTTATGTTAGCTTCTTCCCAGTGTTGTTTCCTTCAGCAATCTGAAATGATGTTGGCATCTTCCATCTTCTCACTTAAAGTTGGAAGCCAGAAGTACTGAAAGTCTAAAGAGATTTAGTGACTTAAAGGAAATTTAAAAAGAAAAGCAAACAAAATTCTTCTCTTATGAATTCCTGACAATTTTTCCCCAGCTCCTCATGGGGGCTCAAGACATTGAACTTCACTAAAGAGAACCATACCAATGGGCTTTGGGACTGTAGTTACACTAACCTTTATATAGGATTGTTTTCTCCCAGGAGTTTCGAAAAGTGCTTTATTTAAAACAACCTAGGAAGGTAGATTGTACGTATATTATAAATTTTAATTTACAAATGAGGAAACTGAGAATCTCACATAGGTAATATGAGGGAGAATTCTAATCCAAGTTTTTCTGACTTCAAGTTCAACACTCTTTTCACTTTCAACTAATTGAACTACTTCGCAGACACTGGAAATAACTGTGGCATATGCCATATATTTGGCCACATGATAAGACTACCCATACTTTTAGGGCAATGGTACCACTTCAGGGTAAAATTTACAATTTCCGTTAGAAGAGCACAGTCATGACCTTAATCTAGTCCAATCTAATCCAATTAACACTTCTGAAGTGCTTCCTGAAAACAAGGCACCTGAGACTAAACAGATAAGACAAAAGAAAACAACAAGAAGAAGCCCCAACTTCAAGGATTGTCCATTCTGTTAGAGAAGGTGGTAGAAGAAACTTATAAAAAATACTTATCTGTATTTGAGTATTTGTACATATTTGAGAAGATTAGAAAGGAGTCTAACAACAAGGAGAATCAGTAGAGGCTTCCTGTTGGGCTTAGAAAAAGGGATTCTAAAAAAAATGCAGAGGTGGTGAGAGTCAATAGCAAATACACGAGGGAGGGGGGCAGCCTGAGAAAGTCCAAAGACAAGAACTGGGAGATCAAGATGTCTTCATTCCTACTTATATGCTATTGAGTGAAGGAGGATGAAATGATTAAACCTTGTCGTTTGGATACACTACAAATCTCTACTATCTAACCTTCACTGAGCCTTCAGTGTAGAAAAGTGGTTCTTTCACTTCTCCCTAATTGGTATCCTATTATCAGTGGAGGCTCTTCCAGACTTTATATTCTCTCTTCAAGCCTCCCACTCCATCAATTCTCTCCAATCTCATAACTGAGCACCTAGTCTCATACTTTACTGAGAAAATTGATGCTATTTCTCATGAACTTTCCTTTCTCTTCTTTTGTCTCCAACCTCACTGACATTATACCCTAATCCTTTGTCCTTCACACTCTGATTATGAGGAAGCCCTTCTCTTCGTTAATGTCAGCATTTCTACATGTGTCCTTTATTCCTTTCTCTCTCATCTTCTCTATCATATTTCTCCCACTATATCATTTCTCTCCTTTCCTTTTTCCTCTCTCTGTCTCTCTGTTCATCTCGCTCCTCATTGCTTGTCTCATGCCCTTATGGCATTCTTCTCTCATGCTGAAAGAATAAAGAAAATCACCAGATATTAGCATCTTATGAAACTATTGTCCTATATCTCAGTTCTCTTTCTTAAAACTATTTAAAACCATCTCTTCTGCTTCCTTCTTTTGTTGTTTCTCTACTTTTAGTAATATGGCATCACATAAATGAAACAACTCTCCCAAATCTGTTCAACCACACATGAGAATAGGTCAAGATGGATGAGCAGTGAGAATAACTGATCATATCTACTCATAAAGAGATCATTTATAACCTTGGATAGAGAATTCACAGTTGAATGTTGAGGGCTTAAAAGTGAAGGGGAAGAGAAATACAGCAAACAGTTGAGAAGCAAATGGGAGAAAAGGTAATGGAAGCAATGAAGATATGCATCTTTGTCTACGAATTTGGCTATAAAAGAGAGAAGAAATACTGGACAATTGTTTGTGATATGGTCAAGGTCAGATAAAGCATTTTTTTATAAGAATAGACATACTTGGACATATGTGGAGGCAGATTAAACACATAACTACTGTCTCTTGGATCCTGAATTCAGAGACATGAGCTTTTACCTTACCTTGCTCAGAACCAGGCTACCAGAACATTTCCTCCCTATCTTCAACAATACTGCCATAATGCACAGAATCAGTTGCACTGACTCCCAACTATTACTCTCATATGTATGTATGTATGTATGTATATATATGCATATATATGTGTGTGTATACATGCCCACATATATATTCAAATATAAAAAAGTTGATATTATATATATATATATATATAAACTGATGCATATATAAACTGATAAATATAAACTGATATATGAAACTGACATACATACATACATATATATAAATATAAATATATATGTATACAAATGTTAATTAGTCAGTCAACAAGACCTTGTTAAAAATCTATTATGTGCCATGCACTGGGTTAAGCTATAGCTATATAAAGAAAGAAAAGCAAACAACAAATAATTTCTACTTTCATTCTAATGGAGGGAGGCAGCATACAACTATATGCAAATAAGTCATATACAGGATAAACTGGAGATAACCAGTGGAGGGGTGGCAATACAGAAATTGGAAAAATACTTGTTATGGAAGTTAGGATTTTAGCTGGAACTTGACGGGAAGCCTGGGAGATAAAGATGAGGAGGGAAAGAATTCCAGACATGGGAAACAATGAATGACAATATTCAAATTCAAGAAATGGAGGGTCTTTTGAGAAGAAAAGCAAGAAGATCAGTATCGCTAGATCTCAAGGTATGTGAAAGTGAATAATGTTCTAAAATAGAAAGACTAGAAAGGTAGGAGTTGGGAAGTTTATAAAGCACTTTTACTGCCAGGGAAAGGTTTTTGTATTTAATCCTGCAATTGACAGAAAGCCGCTGGAGTTTATTGAATGGAAGGTGACATGCTCAGACCTCTGCTTCAGGAAAATCAGTTTTCACAGATAAGTGGAAAGTGGGTTGGAATTAGGATAGATTTGAGGAATATCAACTATTGACTATTGAACTTGTCCAAGCATGAGATGATGAGAACTTGGACTAGGCAGGAAGTGCTCTCAAAGGAGAGAAGGGAACATATACAAGAGGTGATATCAAGGTAGAAATAGGGGGATATGACAATCGATAATATTCAAGGGGAAAGAGAGAGTGAGAAGTTGAGGATGACACCTGATTAGTGGTGCCTTTGAGAGTAATAGGAAAATTAGGAAGAGGGAGGTTCTGGTGGTAGGTTGAGTCATGAATGAATGATTGAAAAATAGGTAGTAAATTCTTACTGTATTCTAGGAACTGTGCTAAACATGTTGAATTTAAAATTTGTTGTTTTCCCCTATTGCAACAAAAGCTTCCCAAAGGCAGAACTCTCTTGCTAGCTTATCTTTGTGTGCTTAATATTTATCAGAGTGGCAAGAATAGAGTGAGACTTCAATGCATTTTTTCAATCATTTATTCATGATTGAACTGCCCCTACTTAGTCATTTTCACATTCATAAGTAGACACAGGATGATAAATATAGAGCTGGAAGTTAAGTGCAACATTTGTTGTTTTTCTCAATCCATGCCTATTTTTTAAAAAGTATCTCTGAAACATTTGCCATTTAGGTTGTGACTGCTCAAATCCTATCCAGCCCCTCCATCTTTGAACTCTGTCTCTGGTTTCACAATTTCCAGTTAGCACCGCATCACTCTAATCCAGTTCTTCTGCTGAATTAGGGCTCTCCTGAGACCTCCCGACCCTGGATAAAATCCACTAGTCTCTGTCTTTGTTCCTACAATATCCCTGGATCCAGTCTGCCTGTCTTTGGCCTCTTTGATACTGAATCTTCCCAGAGTGCTTTGTATCAGTCCCAAATTCAGGCCTCAGGCCTCTGTCTTCCATCTTTTCCCTAGGATCTTCTACAGAGTTGAGTAGGCATTTCAGATCAGATCTACTTTAAATTACTAGTTGCTCCTTTCTGTCCTGACTTCTCTAGATTGAAACAAGAAAAAATAGTAAAAGAAAAAAATTATATATATATATATGTATATATATATCTATATATATGTATATATATGTCTATATATATATATGTATATATATATAGATATATATACATATATATGTATATATATGTAATTCAGATTGCACCCAGGCATCATCAGTTCCCCCTATGAAAGTGCATAGCAGATTTTTTAATGCATTCTTTGGAATTATCATAGATTAGTGTACTGATGAGAGTAGCTAATTGACACTGAATTTTCATTAAAATATTGTTATTATATTGCCCAATTTTCTCTTTTTTCTGCTCACTTCTCTTTGCATCACTTCATATGGGTTTTCCCAGGTTTTTCTGAAACTTTGATCAAAATCATATAGTATAACTTGTTCAGTGAGCCCTGATCCCCACATATATATGCTACATCTGGGTCCTTTTTCTTTATATTTGATCTCTTAGGGGTATAGTAATAATGCTTGGTCAAAAGTTATATTGTGTCCCTTGGGGATAGTTCCAAATTGATCTTCAGGTTAATTGAACTATTTCACAACCCCACCAACTCCACAGCTCCTCCATTAATGGTCTATTTTCCCACATCTCTTCTGGCATTTGGTATTTTCTGTTTCTGTCATCTTAGCCAATCTAATGTATATGAGGTAATACTTCAGAGTTATTTGAATTTGCAGTTTTCTTATTCGCAGCAATTTAGAACTTTTTTATATCATTCTTGGGAACATATTTATTCTAAAAATTGCTTGTTCATATCATTTGATAACTTATCAATTGGAGAATAACTCTTAGTTTTACAAATTTGGTTCAGTTCTTTATATATTTAAGAAATGAGACCTTGATCAGAAAAGTTTGTTGAAAAACTTTTCCTCCAGTTTATTGAGTTCCTTCTTATTTTGGCCTCAATGATTTTGTTTGTGCAAAACATTTTTTTTTAATGTAATGCAATCCAAATTATCCATTTTACCCCTGTGATGCTCTCTATCTCTTGTTTGGTCGTGAATTCTTCTGTTATTCATAGTGACTTCAAGTAACTTTTTTTTGTGCTCATCTAATTTATTTATATCATCACCCTTTATGTCTATGTCACATACCCATTTTAACCTTTTCATGGTGTACAGGCAACCATCTTCTTAACATGAGAAGTTTTCTACATGTACCCTTCATCCTATTACATTTTAGTTGTTCCAGTAGAGTTTCTCACCAATCTTGAATCTCATCAATCTGGAATCTCTCCCTTATCACTTGTTAATTCCCCATAGCCTACAAAAACACCAATGTCTCTTCCTTCCTTAAAAAATAGAAACAAACAAAAACCTGCACTTGATTTGCCAGTTAGCTGTCATTTTATTTATCTCTTCACTCAATTGAACTTTTTCTCTCCAGAGTTACCAGTGATCTCTTAATTACTAAATTATGGTCTTTTCTCAATCTTCATCCCTTCTGACCTTGTTACAGGTTTCAATACCATTGATCAATCTCTTCTTAATATTTTCTCCTTTTTAGGTTTAGACACTTCAAACCCAGGATGTCTAATACACAAATCATTACCTTTCCCTTCAAACCTCCCCTCTTCCAAAGATCCTTTTGAAATTGGGAATACTATCATCCTGTCCATTATGCAGAATCGCAATTAATGTGATATCCTCAGCTTCTCATTCACATTTACTCACATAGTCTCTGATCTATTTACAAGTCTTGTTTCTATCAGTGCAACATGTTTTACATATTTTATATTCCCCTGATACATCTGACAAACCACAGCAAACTTTTATTACCTCACATCTGAACCACTGCAAAATTACCACATCTGGTACTTTTCCTACCTCATCCCACTCTAAAGTGCAGGTCTGACCTTGCTAACCCGTATTCAAAAAATTCCAATGTTTCCTTATAATGGGCAGGATCAATGTAAAATCCTCTGGTTTTTGAAGACTATTACAGCCTGACTCTGTAATATTTTTTTCAATTTTCTTGCACTTTGCTACCCTCTACTGGGTACTTTATGGCCCAAATGCACTGACTTCTTTACTTTTCTCACAAAAGACACTTCATTTCTCCACCCTAGGCATTTTCACTGCTTATACCCATCCTTATTATCCCTCCTCGTCTCCACCTACAGAAACCTCTCCCTTTTTTCAAGTCTCAATTCTCAGCTCAAATCCTTCCTTTTACAAGAGACATTTCCTACCCCACTCATCCCATATTCTAATGCCTTTCCCTTGAGATCACTTCCAGTTTACCCTGCATGTGTCTTGGCTCTACATACCTGTTTGCAGGTTGTATCCCTCATTGAAAAGTAGTGACTGTTTTTATTTCTTTTTTTTTTTTTTTTTTTGCAAGGGGGCAGCAGTACCTCAGCATTTAAAAAAGTACCTGGAATATAGCAAGCCCTTAATGTGTTCATATTGACTTGTGAATTAACCTTTTCCACTGCTACTCATGGACTAAGTTCCCAAATTGTGATGTCTAGATTCATTACCAATTCATGTTATCTGATCTCAACTGAACGCTTAGTGCTACAAAGCAATAGTTTATCTTTTTAAACCTTCAATTTTCTATCATCCTCCTCAATGTTAATTTAAATGGGAAAATCTTTGCCATTTATTAATAGGTCCATGTGACTTGACTTGCTTAAATCACATGGAAGTTTAAGTCACATGTTGTAGGAGGAGCTTACTGAAAAGGTGGAGCAGGGAGTGTGGAACAGGAAGAGAAGGAGCTGGAGCAGAGATGAGAGGAAGTTGGCCAGAATAGACAGAGCTGAAAATGACTGAGAAAGCCAGCAGTTGGGGCAGCAACTAATGGGAGTAGGAGACCTTGGCTGTAATTTTGTTTAAGGGAACCTATTTATGATTTATTTAAGGGAGCTGATTTGTGAGATGCCTAACAGAAGGAAGGCTTGGGGATTGTGGTGCCCCCTCCATGGTTATTTGTATGGATTTCTTTGTTGCTATGATGGATTTGGTTTTCTGGTGTTGAAATTCAGTTTTCTAGTGTTTGAACAACTTCTGTTTCTGTCTTCCATGTGGAGATTCTGTTGTATTTTGTGATTCAAAACTGTGCTGGCATATTCACAGCCACCATAATTGCTGTGAATATTGCATTGGTGATACACCTCCCCACAAAGGAACCCTAACTTCATTCTCCATTCCTTCTTCTTTTGCTCTAGTCTCAAAAAACAAGTGGCTAAAGTATGGTGCTTTCCATTTTTATCATATTATCTATCTTTCTCGAACTTTAAATATTTCCCTCTCTCCTAGGTTCTTCCTTAGACAAATTTATTGCAATTTGAATTTGAATTTGATGTTTGTTTTTTTGCTGTTTATTACTATTGCAAGGCTAATCCATGAGATTCCTTTTCAAATTGGCTGCTAATTATATAGGATGACCAGATCCCCTTAGTTCTTGGAATGTACAGGTAGAAACACCTCATTGACCACAGATTAAGATCATGAAAACATGTCACCATGAAGTTCTGTGATAGGTAAGGAAGAGAGCAAGGGAAGTGGTCAGAGAATGACATCTTTGCCAAGATTGTCATAGAATACCAGATATTAAAAGAGAAAGAGGAGTAAGTTTGTTATCCATGGAATAGAAGTATAGTACAATTTGATTGGAGTTCACTTTCTGTGAAGGTCAAATGATGTTTGGCAGGAGTATAAAATACTTCTCTCTCAAGTACCCACAAAGAGAGATTAGAGTTGCGAGGAGAACTACACTTCTTATCTGAAAGCAAGAGGTCTGGCAGGCATGTTCTGGTCCCGGCAAAGTTGCAGAGGTGAAAAAACTAATATCCCAGACTATGGATCCTTGACAGAAGCTCATGAAGTAATGACAGCACTGACCAGACCTGCAACACTGTACCAGTAGAACCAGAACAAATAGGTTGGTGCAGATAGTGAGTCTTTGATATTTACTCACAATGAAGAGAGAAAATGTCCAAAGGGATTTTCACAAGTAGTGATTTTCACAAGCAGACAGTTACGTTACTCTTTCTCCTGGTGATAGTGGTACTGTGTATAATAGATTTATTCATTCTTTATCTCACTACTTCCATTTCATTTTCCAGTTATCCTTTATCACCCTATCTTTTATTCATTCACATCTTGTTAGTTTATCCCATTCCATATTTCCTTTGCTTTTTGTGGCAGTCTCAATATCTAATAGGAAAATATATCTTAAGTGGTTTGGAAAATATACTGACTGCCTTCAATTTCTCTGCAGTACCTCTAGCTTGGACCTCAGTCTTGTGCCCTCCCTTATTCACCTCCACAATACTCTTCTACTTCACCCCCTACCAATAGTAGCCCAGAGATGTTATCACTAATTCTAAAAAAGAATAAATAGAACTTGATTCAAAGAAATATTCCACCAATGCCTTTGCATCTATTTAGCAAGACCACTTTCTGATTGCTTACTATTTATTTAAGCCAGAGCCAGTTTATTTTCTCCATAAAGAATTGAAAATAAATAAGTCTAATTCAATTTTAATCTAAGTTTCTATTTTCTATGGAAAGTAGTTTGGCCTCAAGTGAGGACTTGAAAAATATCTTCACCAAGTATTTATAATGTCTACAAGTTTCCAAATATGTAAATTGCTCACATTATATATTTATATATAATAAAAATCTAAAACATATGAAAGCAACACCTTCACCTTGTATCCAAAATATCTTTATAGGTATTATCTAACTAATTATCCCACTTCATTGCTACCTGGAACTCAAATGATTTGTCAAATATGCAGTTAATCAGTATGAAAGCCTATAACTCAAAATATCTTAATTCCTCTACTGTTCCTAATTTATCTTGAGCCTTGTTATAGCTAGAAACATCTTTATGTTTCAAGTTTGAAGTTGTAAAGTGTTTATAGCAATTGAAATATAATTTTTAAAGTTTCCATTAAAATGAGTTTACTTTCTTACGACTAGGGAGTTGTGAGTAGGCAATCAGATGAAGCCATAGAATTACATTCTTGGAAGTGACCTTGGAAGCTGTGTAACCCAAATTGTACTTAAGCAACATGACCCCACTATCAAGAAGTATCATAGCCTTTGCTTAAACATGTACAATCAGGTTGGTTATCTTTCACCACCACAGGTAGCCCCTTGTACTTATGGAATGCTCCAAAAGTTAGGGTTTTCTTTTTCCATATAGCCAGCTGTCATTTCTGTTTCTCTAACCTATACCTATTTCTCCTTGTTTTATTCCCTGAGGCTTAGCAAAACAAGGAAAATAATTTTTCTATAGGTAATGCATCTCTCAGCATTTTAGCTCCAGGCTTTGGCTGACAGGCAGAAAGAGTGAGAAAACATAAATGCCAAATGGAAGGGGTATAACCAAGTCAGCAAAAGACCCAGAGAAGAAGCAAAAGACAGCTGCTGAGGTAGAGAGAATCACAGAGAGCATGACACTTCCTCGAAGGAAAGGGAATAAGTATTTGTTAAGAGACTACTATGGACTAAGCATTGTGCTAAAAACTTTACAATTGCTCTTTCATTTGATACTCACAATAACCCTGAGAGGTAGATGCTATTTTCCCCTCATTTTACAAATTATGAAACTGAGGGCAACAAAGGTAGAATGACTTGCTCAGAGTTCCACAACAAGTGAGTATATGAGGTTAGATTTGGACTTAGGTCTTCCTGATTCCAGAACCAGAAATCTCTCTACTGTAGAATCAGCATGCTAACTCCAGAAGCTGTTTTTGATATTGGAATGAACAGGTAATTTAAGGGGTGAATGTTGGACTTCGTAGTGCCAAGTTCTTACGTTGAATAAGCTCAGGTTTGGGGCATTTGTATGACATAATGTTTAAACAGAACAGCTTTCAATATTTGATAATGACTGTATCTTTTCCCATAAAACTTTTCAGGCTAAAATCAGTTCCTTTAACCTATCCTCACAGGTCCTGGCTTCTAGTTCATATAATGCTGTGATTATCTTCTTTTGCACACATTTCAAAAAGATTAGTATGTTATATTTTTCAGCAGCAGCTCATTAGTAATTTATACTTCATGTTGTATTGCCCATATAAAAATTCCAGTGACGACAAAGGGTAAGCAAACATTGGTCTGACTGCCTCTAGCAACTGCGCTTTTCAAGTTTTTATTTATTTTTCAGGTTCAAGGAATGAATATCCCTTCTTTACTTCTTCTGAAAACTTCATCTACTAACTAGCGACCATGGCATACCAGAGATGAGAGGATCTTAGAAATCATAAAATCCAAACCCCCTTCATGTACTTTCCTACTTTCTGTGATACAATTCAGAAGAATCCATACAGTTTCTGACTACTCTTTGACTACTCATGACTACTCTTTGAAACAACCTATTTTCTTTTGAGATACTTAATCGTTCGGTCCTTTTTTATACCAAATTAACAATTTATAATCTGTAAAGTTTGTATCCTTAGTCATGCATCCTAGTTTTATCCCTTGGGAACAGCAAGAATAAATCTAATGTCTCTTCTACATGATAATCCTTTATGATTACACTTAACATGTTTTCTCAGTAGCTTCTTATTCAGGTTAAAAAGCCCCTTCTACTGACTCACATAAAATTATTTTAAATTCCTTCATCAACTAAGTTACATTGCTCTGAACACACTACAACTTGACAAAAGATTTTCTTTAAAATATGGTTTAGAACATTACTATTATCTAAATGTGCTCTGACCAGAGCAGAGTAAAATAAGACTACTACTTCCTTCTTAGACTAAGATAGTATTAGCTTCTTAGAAGCTACATCATACTTTATTTTGTTTTGTTTTGTTTTTCCAATGAACAAGAATTTATTTTCTCTCCCACTTCTATCCTCTCACACTCTGGGGGAGAAGGGAAAGGAAAAAAATAGAAAAGTGTTAGTAACAAATCTGCATAATAAAAAAGCATATAATATTGGATATTTGAAAAATCTCATTCTTCATATTTAGACCACCAACTTTGAGCTCAACTATTTAAAATCCTAAAATATGATGATACTAAAGAGCTGTTCTCAATATGCCAGCAAATTTGAAAAACTCAAGAGTGGTCACTGGATGAAAAAAGATCATTTCATGTCTCAGTCCTAAGGAAAGATAATGTGAAGGAATGTTCAAATACCACAAGATTATGTTTAAAATTATACAAGCTAGACTTCAGCAATATTTTAGCCAAGAATTATCAGAAGAATAGTTGTGTTTTGAAGAAGTAGAGGAACTAGAGACAAAATTATCAACATTCACTGGGTTATGGAGAAAGCGGAGTTCCGGAAAAAGTATTCTCCTTCTGCTTCATTGATTACACTAAAGCCTTTGACTCTGTGGATCTCAACAAAATGTGGCAAGTCCCCAAGACATAGGAGTACTCTATCACCTATCTATCTATCTATCTATCTATCTGTCTATCTATCTATCTATCTATCTATCTATCTATCTATCTATCTATCTATCTATCTATCTATCCATCCATCCATCCATCCATCCATCCATCCATCCATCCATCCATCCATCCATCCATCCATCCATCCATCCATCCATCTATCTATCTATCTATCTATCTATCTATCTATCTATCTATCTATCTATCTATCTATCTATCTATCTATCCATCTATAATTTCCTCAACTATACATTCAAACAATTTTCAAATATTTTTTAAAACACTTTGAGTTCCAAATTCTATTCCTCTCTCCCTTCCTCCTACCCCCGTTGAGAGAGTAAATAATCAGATGTAACATAAACATTTCTCTATCAGTCATTTTGTACAAAATTGTCTCCTCAGGAACCTGTATGTGGGTCAAGAAGCAATAGTTAGAACTGAATACAGAACAAGTAATTAATTTAAGATTGGAAAAAAGATTATTACAAGATTGTATATCATTACCTTATTTATCAACTTCTATACAAAGTGCATTATGCAAAATTCTCAAGTGGATGAATCAAAAGCTGGAATTAAGGTTGCCTGGAGAAATATCAACAATCTCAAATATTCAGATGATACCACAAAGATGGCAGAAAGTGAAGAAGAATTAAGAAATTTCTTGATGAAGATGAGTGAAGAGAGTGTAAAAATGGCTTAAAATTAACATAACAATTAAATAAAAACTAAAATCTTGGCAACTGGTTCCATCATTTCCTGGCAAAAAAAAGGGAGAAGAAATGGAAGCAAAGTCAAATGTTATATTCTTGTGCTCAAAGATCACTGTTGCCATGAAATTTAAAAACAAATGCTTGCTTCTTGGAAGGAAAGTTATGGCAAAACTGGACAGTATATGAAAAAGTAGAGATGTCACCTTGCTTACAAAGATCTGTATTTTCAAAGCTCTACTTTTTTCAGTAGCAATCTGTGATTATGAGAGTCAGGTTATAAGGAAAGCTGAGTGCTGCAGGATTGGCCTTTTCAAATTGTGGTGTTGGAGAAGACTTTTTAGAGTCCTTTGGACAGCAAAGAGATCAAATTAGTCAGTATCTAAGTGAATTCAAACTATTCACTGGAAAATCAAATTCTGAAGCTGAAGCTTAAATACTTTGAGAACATAATGAGAAGATGAGACTCACTGGAAAAGACCCTGTACTGTAAAAGTTTGAAGGAAAAAGGAGAAGGGAATGACAGAGGACAAGTAAATGTGAATTTGAACAGACTTCAAGAGACATTGGAGGATAGAAGGTCCTGGCATGTTACGATCTGCGGCATCACAGGGTCAGACATTACTGAATGAATGGACAAAAATTTCTGTCAAGTTGTAGGTAATATACTTTGTTTATCCTTCTGAATCATGGTTGATCATTGTGTTAAAAAATTCTTAAATATCTCAAAATTATTAATTCTTATAATGCTGTTGCTACAATACAAATTATTCTCCTAATTCTGCTCATTATGTTCTATATTAGTTCATTTAAATCTTCCAAGGTTTCTCTGAACTGAATCATTTCCTTAAGTAGAACAGTATTCTGTCATATTAATATACCAGTCATTTCCCATTTGATGGGCATCCCCTATTTTTCAGTTCTTTGACACCACAAAAATATATCTAATGCAAATATTATTGTCATATATGATATTTTATTTTTGTCTCTTTTGTGTATAGGCTTCTAGTTACATCATACTATTTGTGTATCTATCTTATATTCAGCTAAATCCCCTAACTCATTTCACTTTCTCTCTATCCCTCTCTCCACTCTAATTTTCTGAAACTCAGTGCAAGAATTTACATCTGTCCCTTTTAAGTTTCCATTTTATTAGATTAGTTCTGGCCTGTGCAGATTCTGTCACACAGCATATTAACCATTCCTATTGGCTTCCTCTCAACTTTCTGCAAGCTAATTTTATGAAATTATTAAAACTACCTAGATGCAGGGGTCACAATGTGATAGGTAGTGAAATACATTATATATATATATATATATATATATATATATATATACATATATATATATATATATATGTGTGTGTGTGTGTGTGTGTGTGTGTGTGTGTGTGTGTGTGTGTGTGTGTGTGTGTGTAATATATATGCACATAGACACACATTGTTTGTCAGAAGGAGTTTACATTCAGACTTTTCAGGCTTATAGAGTAGTTTGCTTATGTTGTCAGCAATACTGGCACAGTCTAATTAGATTTAGGGTATTCTCTCCCTGAAGGACTTTCAGAGGCAATATGAAAGTCAATGGTTTCATGAGGGTATTGATTAAGGTCTCTTACTTGGACTCTATAAGTCCACATATTATAGGTTCATGTGTTATTAGTAAATAGAAAGTTCTAAATAGAAGAAGAGAGAACATTTTATTAATAAATAAATGAATAAATTAATTAATTAATAAACAGTGGATATTAATAGAAACAAAATGGTCTGGAACATGAAGTCTGCCATCAACACAGAGGAAGAGAAATCAGATAGTGTGTGCCTGGGTATGTGCACCAGAAAGGCAAGGTTAGATTTTCAAATAGCTAGAAGCATCTGAGAAATCTGAATACACAGAAGTTTTTGATTAGTTCTCATTCTTGCTTGTTCTTAGGTTTACTAGAGATTGTTCCTAAAATTTCTTGTATCAGCATGTCTTTAATTTTCCCTGATTGGACATTAAGGCATCAGACTTGCATGTTATAGTAATGGATTGTGTCCTTTTATGATCTTGCCTACCAAGGCTTTTTAAATGTGCAATTTGTTTTTATAATGTCTTTCTTTCAGAAAGAGTTCTTCAGTAAATCGATCCACCCAACATTTTCTCCACTTTATATGGAGATCTGTAGGAGGGCAAGCTCCTAATCAGGAAGTTATGTTAATTTTGCAATTAAAATATCATCCTTTTGTAAGCAAAGGAGAAAAATGAGTATGGTTAGGAGATAAAGTCAAATAGGTTAACATGTAACCAGTACCCAAATATGAGGTATTGGTAGTCATGAGGAAGTGGCAATAGCAATTGATGAATTCTTTTAAGCACTAAAATATTATTTCAGATCATTCTAGAGAATAATTTAATTTGTTTTGGGGGTTTGAAACTGATCTATATTGATTGCTTGCTTCGATTTTCTGTATTTTTTTTCCTCCCTTTATCACCATAGCACTTAAAGGTGCTGTGGATTAAAAAAAAAAATCAAGTGACTAAATTAAATACAAGTGTTACCCAATTCTGTCAAAATCATTTTGATAAGGGAATATTTCCCAAGGACATCATCAATCAGCTGCCTAAGAGGTACACAAAATATACTTTCAATTCAAATTCAGCCTCTCAAAAAAGCTAGATTTCATTTTCCATGACTGGAATACTATAATACTAGGAGGAAGACCTTGGGAAATATACATATACTACTTTTTGTTCTTTTCATTTTTTATGGTAACATATGTAGGGCTTTTGCAGTGACTCTATGCAATTTTGTCCAGTGCATAGCGCTAGTGTATTTTTCTCATTGGAACATTTCTGTGGGCAGCATCCGACATGTAAAATTATATATGAGGAGGTCTGTGATTAAGCATATGCATCTCATTGTCTTTGTTAGAGACACATATTTATATTTCACCTGTTCCAAAATGTGGGTCAATACTGCATGGCCATGAAATCAAGCGCTGATACATTAGACAAGGACCTTATAGACACTTAAACGTCCTTAGGATAATTACTCTAATCTGTCTGTCTTTTCTTTCCTTCTTTCTTTTCCTTTATCTTTCATTAATTCATTCATTCATTTTCTTTTAATGAAGTGGGTCAGTTCTGTGATTCTGATCATATAAACTTAAAATAAGCATCCAGTGATAATGAACATAAGAGGAAGGAAAATAAGTTAATGAGATGCCAATAATAGTCCATATAGAATGGTATTTTTATGAGAAGGTTTAATTTTTAAAGATATTATCTTTTGAAAAGAATTCATTGAATCTGGTTTCATTTCATGGTTTTCTGACTGAGCCAAATACTCGTTTTGTAAGACTTGTAGCAAAGGACCTCATAATGCAAAAGATGGAGTTGATTTGGGGGCATTTTAACCTCTGTGAATCATAAACTCTACCCAGAAATCATGGGCAAATTACTGTCTGGTTTTATTATTCATTCTGATGCCAAATTCATTTTCTATGTATACAGTACACAAAACTGCCAAAGGGAAGTTTTACTGAATTACTAAGGAAATAAAAACAGAACTCAAACCAGTCTTTAAACAATAAATATATCATCCATTGAATAATTCTGGTGAAGACACACAGTCTCAGTTAAAATGCCATGCAGGAGTGATGGGAAAGGTTTATTTTCATTCTTTTGTAGTTCCTCAGAAGCTTCTGTTTGTCGTGTGTATTTCCTGGAGATCTTCTTAATACTTCTCAGCACCAGGCAGTCAATGACATTCAGGCAGAGATGGGGTATGCTCTCCTTAAATAAATATTTCTCTGTCATTAAGAACTTTTTCTGCACTGTGGAAAGGGATATTTGAGAATGTTGTCTCTCTGACAAGGTACAGTCCTCCCTGCATCACAAATCCACTGGGACATTAAAAGCTTCTTCTTCTTCTTCTTCTTCTTCTTCTTCTTCTTCTTCTTCTTCTTTTTTTAAAGCTATTTCCCAAGTGGATAATGGCTTCAAAATATGTCCATGAAGCCACTTGGGGTTTTAAGTGAATTGTAGCTGCCAATATGAAATTTAGCTATGGCAACTACAAAGCTTAACGACACAACTACAAAGCTTAATGTCTTCTCTCCCTCAAAGATCCAGCAATGGTGTTTCATACTAAATGAGCCCCGATTTCTTTTTCTTTTCAGGATCTAATAAAACATACCAATTCCTTCTTTATCATCTCTTATGCGCTTGAAGGAATCTCCCAAAGGCAGGAGTTCTTTTGCTTTTTTATCCCATGGACCACTTTGGCAGTCAGATAAAGCCTATGGATAGATGAACTGCTTCTCAGAATAATAAAAAATAGCTGACTTAAAAGGAAACCAATCAAGCTAAAATATACTTTTTTAAATACTGTTTTTTAAGTGGTCATGGATACAAGTCTCTGAACCTCTACAGTTGTCATTCCCTCAGATGATGTGATGGTTACTGCACGTGACAAATATGGGAAGGACATTCCCTTTACATAAACTATGTTCTTCCTCTATACATGCACATTCACACATGCATATACATATTAAAGTAAAGAGATTGGCATTAGGAAGACTGAGTTACAATTCTGCCTTAAACACTTAGTAGTTGTTTAAGTTTTAGGCAACTCATCTGACCTCTGTGTACGTCAGTATCATGATCTGTAAAATGGGCATAATATCAGCAATCACCTTTCAGGGTTGCAATGGGAATATAGTAAAATAATCTTTATAAAGTGCTTTACAAACCTTAGAGTGTTAAAATTAGTTATTATTGCCATTAATTCTAAATACATTCATAAATCAAAATATACTCACAAATAGTAAATATAGTGTATGATCTTATATATACAGATTTGATCTGATGCCCTTTGATCTGAATCCTTTCAATCACCTTAAAAAATCCATTATTTAATTGCCAGTAATTATCTTTATTTTATAGTGCCCTTCACAATGACCTTCAGTGATTTCAAAAGTCAGAAGTCAAATGACTCTTCAAAGTCAAATGACTTTTTATGTATTCCTTCAGTAAGATAAGGAGGATTTCATCACTTAGGTGAGTTTAAGTATAGCTCCAAAATAATTTATTTCAGAACAAAGAAACAAAAAGATTGGTAAAATAGTATTTCAAAATCTTCAAGCACTGCATATTCAAATGTGCTAATATAGTTTTACCCATTATTTTTGCTATATATATTTTTGTGTGTGTGAATTTTACTGAAACACAGTAGATGCTTGAGAAATTCTAGTTGACAGGATGAAATTCCATCATTGTGGGAAACTCTAAGTATCAAAAATCCTTCCCCTGTTGCAGACTAGCAACTCATCTGTAACTTTGAAAGAGAGAACTCAGCCTGAGTGCTGAGATCAAAAAGCTAATATTTGTCTGCTATAGATTTTGAATGCAAGTCTTCCTGATTCCAAATGAATAGACTTGGTAAGTACAGAGGCTAAAACTTAGATTCTTCATAAGATTTTGGACCCCAAAATATTTGACTGCAAATATTCACTCTGTCCTAATAATACTTCTAGTTCCCACAAGAGTAGACATGGTTACTTGACCAATTATCTATGACATTTCCATTGTCACTGAGACAATTTGGTCATGATATATTCCTAGTGGGGAAAAATAGTTTAAAATGTCAAATGCCAGTGCCCTTGGTTTTCCATTAATTGTTCCATGTCTAATTCATATAATGCTTGCTATGGTACCTTATTGTAAAATAATCTTAATACCCTTAACTCCTTCTAGGGCAGATTTGGATTCATGTAGGAGCAAAGAAGAGAGGACAAATCTGGTTAGATATTTTCAGTGAAAGTACTCTAATTGGAGTCTTAACTTAAGAGTTTAATTTCTGGTCCTGCAATTTATGGCTATATGACCTTGCAAAGTCATCCAACCTGACATCTACATTCATTTCTATGCCATGGGAATACTCTATCGTTATCATGAAGCCTATTTATGATTCTGATCTCACAGATTTTCCTGAGGAATTAAGTGGAATAAGGCAAGTAGATCTTCTATAACTGTAGTGCTCTATACACATGTGACGTAATTCTTATTATTGTAATGGGTAATGGGATATATATATATATATATATATATACACATACATATACATATATACACACACACACCCATATATGTGTATACCTATATACACACATAAACATATATGTATATGTGTATATCCATACACATGTATTTGTACATATGCACATACATATATTATACACACACACACACATACACTACATAATGTAGTGGGTAAATATCCTCACTTTTACATCATAGATTTAGATATTTTTGACAATATGTTTTATCTATTTCATTTAATATTAGGTATTTCATTAAATACTACTCACCACCCATCCAAGTTTCATAAACTACTTTGGGAAATAAATCATTTAAAAATTCTTAGCTGTGCTTTCTCAGTTTTGTCTTAACTTTTATAGATACTTTCTCTGATCTCAGGGAGAAAGCTTACAGGTTTATTAGTGGTTCTAATTGTCAAAAATCCTTATTTATCAGTAGCTTTATTTCTATCTCCTGCCAATTTAGCATTTCTTTAAAGTGCTTGTCCTACTCAGAATGAATTTTTGATTCATAAATAAACTTAGGGCCCTCCTTTACACTACCTTGACTCTTTTTCTTGTAATGCTAATGAGAGTTCAAAATCTCCATCCACTAATGGGCCTACTCATTAAGAGAAGCTTGATTAGAGGAGATTTTGTTTTTGTTGTTGGAAGGCCCACACCTTTTTGTAATTTTTATTGAGGCACTGAGTCAGAGCTCTGTCTCTAAAAAGCATATAAATACCATGAGGCGAGATTTTATATTGGAGTTTACTCATTGGAAGTGCTTGTTTGAACAGAGGAGACTGTGGGTAGTTGCTAAAGAGCATCCACCTTTGAAAACCCGGATGCTGGTGTTTCTCTCTCTGGTAATTATGTATGCTTACTGTTAGACAGTTGGAAACTCTATCTGTTGCTCTTTATTTCTCTGTATTTTTTCTGAAGTTCAGGGTGGTGACTTTCCCCTCTGAACTATGTGAATGATATATGTGCTTCATTAAAGCAGATTGCTGACCTCTCAAAAGTTGCTTTCCTTTTCCAAAAGTAGATGTAAGAATCTGTTCAGGAGGCCCTCCTGTGTATGCTGGGGTCCTTGCTGATACAGTCCTATGGAGATTATATAACTGAAAAAATAATTTCATTGATGAGGGCACTGTATTTTAATAATATTTTCTTCCCCCTCCCCCCAGTTACTCTGTGAGTATATCTTCTAAATCTGTTAACTGTACAACTCTTCTTTATGAGAGCATGGTAGAGTGGGGGAAAAGCTGTCTCCAGGGTAAAGGAACTTAGATTCCAATCCTGCCTCTGGTGATATTTTTTTGCTTGTATGAACTTGGAGAAGTAATTCTTATTCCCTACACCTGTTGCCTCAGCAATACAATGAAAGCTTTGTTGAATTCCAGATTATATAACTCACAAGACAGAGGACTGGATTTTTCTTTGATCAGCACCACCTTTCAAACCTTTTCAAAACAAAAATTATCCAATAAGGATAAAGAAACTTTAAAGGTATCCATGATCTAGGACACACAGAATGCAAAAGAAGGGAAAATCAACGACAAAAAAAAGAAGTGTGAAATGATGTTTCTTGACCTTGAGTACACTCAGCACTCTTCCTAGCCTTCATGTACTACAGAAAGTGAAACTGTTCTAGAAGACCCAAGGGCATGACACAGGTTTACAACAAAATTCATTCCTCCCCCTTGTACCCTCTTCATCTTTCCAGTGTCATGGAGAGGATCATGGTTCCAGTCTACGGGATTATACTTGGCCCTCAATAGCCATCATGGCAACAGTCCTTTAGGCAAAGGTCTACCCAATTATGTAATCCAGAAGCACCAGTGTTGTAAAACACTGGACTGCTTATAGTGAGAATACAGTGTCTGAACTTCTGCTGCTGGATCAGAGATTTGAGGAAGAAAAGGAGTGAGACAACTCATTAGGTTAAGACACTCAGTTTGTGTGTTGGGGGCTGGAGGGGGAAATGGGGGTGAGATCTGGACAGTGCTACACCAAGCCTGAGATGAAGTGCACACTATCCAGTTGGAGCCAGCTCTGACTACTCAAACATCAGTTGGAAAAGAAAACTAAGATGATAAACCATCAATTGTCCAGGGTGAGAGGAGGCTAAGATGCTTTATGCTTCAAATCCCCAGGAAAATCACAATCAGTGGGGGAAGGAATCAGAAAGTAAATGATAGGAAAATAAAAAGGGGTGGGAGGAGAGTGATATTACCAATGATTTCAGGAAGAAGAAAACTCAGATTCCTTGGACATAAAAAGATAAATCAACAAGAAAAACCATAACAACAGAAGAAAAACTGACCTCCAAATTTAATAAATGAATTTAAGAATCTATTAATAAACACTGTGAACATAAGGAAAAATATTTAACACTTGCTGAGATAGAAAACCTTGTGGAATTTGAGAAAAACCTGGAACCACGACATATTGCTCCTGAGTGGTTTAAAAGAGAAATTAAAATTATGAGAACAGAAAGTATGTCTTGCACTGCAAAAATAATGAGCAGAACAGAAAATTTAAATCTACAATGGTAAGTTTCACCAGTGAAATAAAAGAGAGAAAAATAGATTGAGAATACAAATACACAGAAGTGAAGGATAATCTAGAAGAGAGGAAAAACAATAGCATGAAAAGAAAATGTGCTCTCTATGAAAAGAAAATATGCTCACAAACATCAAAACATACTTATGTCAAGGAAGAATGTGTAGAAACAACCTAAGAATCATAGTTCTCCCAAAAGGACACAAAAACAAAACAAAACAACAGAAACACCTTAACATCATATAGAAGAAAATAGTGGAAGAGAATTTTCCAGAACTTGTAAAAAAAGAAAATAAAATTTAGAGGTTGTTTCAAAAATAAAATAAAACTCCAAAACATACAGTGGTTAAATCTAAAACATCATTTCAGAAACAAATCCTGCAACTGATCAGTAGAAACAACTTCAAATTTAAATAAAGGACATTCAAATAAAATGTCAACTTTCGATGGTCTTTGAGATCCTTTCCAACAATGTGATTCTGTGAGTCTCCCATAAATCTTCCATTGATGTTAAATGAAAGAAGTACATTTCCCAGAACTCATAAATGATAAAGCAGCAAGGATTGTAGATATAATGGTATGTGAATTACTTGGTTCAATTGATAATTTTATATAGATTCATTTTGGAATAGCAATAGTCAGAAGTTCCTCTGTACTAAGCTAAATTGCAGACTCTGACCTTGACTAAATGAAATCATATTGAACTAGTTATCCCAGATTTAGTTACATTTCCATTAGTTTTTCTTTAGTTTCCTGGGTTTCATGTCACACACTTTTATACCACTATTTATTTTCTTTGTTTTTGTAATTTAGATATTTTTAAGAAAGGTTTATACTTCAAGCAAACGTGAAAAAAATTGTGTGCTCAGAAAGCGTACTTTATCTACTTCTAGAGATATTGCCTGCCTTTTGGTTGGTTGGTGGGGAAAATCAAGTTGTTAAAGAATTATTCAATTCTACATTGAATCAACATCATTTGTAATAAGGCTTGAAATAAAGTAGTCAAAAATGAAAAACACGTTTAATAAATAACAAACTATTTCTGAAAATATCCTATATAATCCTCCTTAAATAAGCAAAAACATTCAGTGACACTTGAGAGCCAATGGGGTTATTATTGGTATCTTTGTAGTATAGCAAAGCTTCTTCAAGGTGAAAGAATATTGAGAATGCCACAGATGTTAACTATTTGTTTTTTTAAGTATTTTCCCCTGAACTTGACAATACTAAAACTGGAGGACTGAAATGCTCAGACATTACAAGTTTAACTTTAAGGTATGCCAAAAGCCTTAGGATTTAGTTGAACCTAAAAAATCTGGGCATCTTATCCAGACTGTAAAACATCCACCCCAAAATATTTGGGTGATAATTTACTTCTAGTGGGGCTATAAATATTGTTCCCTTTAATGGAATGAGAAACTCTGATAAATATATTAATATACTGAAATTTTGCTAAAATTACTGCAACAAATATTCTCAGCTGGAAATGGACTACTTCAACTTTTAGCATATTATGAAAGAGCATGAATTTGCCCAAAAGATGTAGATAAACATTCTTCAAAGGCCTGAGAATTTGGCTAATTCAAAGTGCATTGAAAGTCTAGACAGCATTTTAAGCTAGACCTGAAAAAAATGGATTGTTTGTCTTTTCTGACTAATATTACATTATAATGTATATACATAATATATATATAATAGATCGCATATAATATAATACACATAATATACACACACACACACACACACACACACACACACATATCTTGTTCATTCAAGGCCATATAGAAAAAAAAAACCGATTGTAGCTACAGAAGCATAGTTTGCATTTTAAAATACTTTTAAGGATTTGGAAAGTTTTAAGGTTCCTGTTGTAAATAAATGCATTTAATAATTTTACATTGCCCCAGTAATTCAACCATTGGTATACATAGACATTACTATAACCTTGAGAAAATAATAGAAAATAAAATCTAACAATGGAAAGTCTACTGATTAGAAATAATAACATTGATCTAAGTTAAATATTGCCTCATCACTACTCACATTAACTACAGTGGTGTGTAAATTAACTGGAACAAAATGATATATTTAAATTTAAAAGCAAAACAATATACATAAACATACATATTGAGATATGTACTTTAAGGTTTTTATTTATGACTTCTTTTATTCTCTTGCTAGGATCAGAGAACACGAACATCTCCTTCTAGTAATGACATTTCAGCGTTGCTCTATGAATAGAAACAAAAAGATAATAGAAACACTAGAATTTGCCTTTTATACTTTGAGGAATAAACCAAGGCATCAAAATCTAATTCCGTTTCCATCGAGTTCAAGTGCTAAAGAGGGCCTCCACACAATATAACTTTACTCCCTTTAACAAATAAGGAAATCCAGAGAGGTAAATTTTCAATAATTGCTAATCAGAATAATAAACTCAGGAGCTCTGACTTCAACTACAAAAATTAACCTTCTTATATACTGTGCTCTTTCTACCGTTACAACTCTAATAAACACTGAAATGTTTCCTCCATTCTCATCGTTTTTCCTCTTTAATACAACCTTTAACACTCAGTGCTCTGACATGTTCTTTCTTTTCTTTCCAAACTCTTCCATGTCCAGATATTCTACTAAATCCTGTCCCAACTCTTAAATTGTAGTAAAACTCCTTTGTTTTATTTTTTCTAAACAACATTGTCATTAACCTTTTCATAGGTAACACCTGGAATTTTTGGTCACTATCAGGACTGCTTAGGAAACTGAGGCAACATAGGTGACAAGTCCAAAATCATATTACTAGAAAGTGTCTATGACTGGATTTGAACTTAAATCTTCCTGATGTCAAGTTTCTGAAGGTGTCAAATAGGTGAGATAAAATAGCACCTACTTCCCAGGATTCTTCTTAGGACCAAGGAACATATTTACAAAATGTTTTGCAAATCTTAAAGTGGTATAGAAATGCTACTTCTTGTTATCATTGTTATTATACCCACTGTCTCATCTCCTCTATTTCTTCTCATTGATATTTCAGGAACTGTGTCCCCTCTCATGCCCCAGGATATTTCCGTGTGGTATTTCCAGATATTTCCAGAGGGGAGAAGTAGAGTAATTCCCCTGCAAATCAGCATTGAGTGCAGTCTCTAAGAGATGGTTTCTGGTATATTGGGTTCCTTTTCTAATATAAAAGATGAATTTCTGGGCTGATCAGTGGTAGTAGTTTTCAAACTATGAATTCCCTAAACCTGTGAAATAAGTAACAACAAAAAGTTTTCTGAGAGGCAGTTGTGAATTAGTGACTAGGGGATAAGATATTTCCAAGATATTTCCATTGCCATTGGTGTGGCAATTCTCCTCCTATAGTGATATTTGATCCTCTTATGTTGATATTTGATAAATTGTTTAATACACTAAACAACTTAGTATCTACTAGAAAATGTCACAGACGTGATTTCATCAGTGTAGTCATTTACTCTAATGAAGATCACAGTCCATTTTGCTGTCCATGTTCTTCCGTACACCCACCAGAGAGGGTCTTCTCAGAGTGTAATAGTCTGGCAAGAAATGTATATTATTTAAAACAATAATTTGAGGGTGTCTTTGTTTAACTAGAAGCTATAGTAAATTATTTTTAAAAGAGGAAAATTTGCTACTTCTGTAGGTGACTTTTGAAAGGTTTAATTTTATTATTGCAGTTCTAAGTAACTCTCTGAGAAATAAAATCCCATTCACGTGGAAGAGCTACTAAATAGTACCTGGGTGATGTAGAATCAATAATTTTCATCATGTAGGTTAGAAATTTACTCCTACAAAAAGTTCTGTGCTTACTTAGCAAAATATTAAAGAGATGCAGGAAAAACACAAAGATCCTTATGCTAATAACCTAATCCAGTGGCAGGATTCAATTTCATGTTCTTTGCCAAATTCTTTGAAACCACACACCCATGGACAAGTATATTTATTTTTGTTTTTACTATATGAGTAGGACATGGAAAAGGAAAATTGTAACTTTCTGATCTAAAAAAAGGCAAGTAAACCTTTTTATACCAAATTGCTTTCTTTACACTTTTAACCCTAATGCAGTTAGACCAAAATAAAAAGGAATGAAATGTCAAAGACTTTCTTATTCATCAGTTGCCTCAGTGGTCACTGAGATCTCCACCATTAGCACAAATACATTAATCTGGTTTACAATTTATGACTACTCATGTTGAAATCTCACCATAATTTCATTTAGCTCACATTAAAAAAAATCCCCAAATTTTTTGAACTTTTCTCTTTTTCCTCCCCCAGATTCAGATTTATTGTTTCCTAAGTATGGGAAACTTCATGTTAACTTTTAAGCTTCTTCATCTTCCTATTCATGAAGGTCAGTAAACTTTTCTGTAGCTTAATTAGTTGAAGGATGTCTGGCATAACAATAATTTAAGTGACTTGCCTAAGGTCAAAATCCGTATGAGGTATAATTTGAAACCATATCTTCCTAACTCTATGACCATCTCTCTATCTAAATATGTCATACTGCCTCTCTACTTGCCTTCTTAAAATTTTAAAATCTGGGGACAAGAAATCTCTTGTCAACAAAAATATAACTTTGAGTGGCAAGTAAACATTTAATTGTCCTAGCATTATTTATTTCACACTATGGGATGTGAAAACAGATGATGTAAGTTTCCTATATCCTGTAAGTGTATCTGAGATTAAAAATAACCCCTCTTCCTGATTATGGATCTGGTACACTAGGTACTGCAGCATCTGACTGCTCAAGTAACTCTGAGATACCCTACCTATCAGATTGGCTAACACGACAAAACAGGAAAATGATATATGTTGAAGAAGATGTGGGAGAGTTGGAACACAAATTCATTGTTGGTAGAGCTGTGAGCTGATCCAACCATTCTTAAGAGCACTTTGGAACTATGCCCAAAGCGTTATAAAATTGTGCATGCACTTTGACCCAGTAATTTCACTTCTAGGGCTGTATCCCAATAAGATCACAGAAATGAGAGAAGGATCCATATGTACAAAATTATTTATACAGCTCTTTTGTGGTGGTTAAGAACTGGAATTCGAAGGGATACCCATCAATTGGGGAATGACTGGACAAGTTGTGGTATATGAATGTAATGGAGTACTGTTGTGCTGTAAGAAAATGATGAGCAGGTCGACTTTGGAAAAACCTGGAAGGACTTATAAGAACTGATGCTGAGTGAAGTGAGCAGAACCAGGAGAACATTATACACAGTAACAGTCACACTGTGTGAGGACTGATTCTCATAGACTTAGGTTTTCACAACAATGCAAGAACCTAAAATATTGCCAAATGACTTGATGCAAAATTTCATCCATATCCAGAGAAAGAACTGTGGAGTTGGAATGCAGAATGAAGTAGACTATTTTCTCTTTTGTTTTCTTTTGTTTTGTTTTTCTCATGGTTTCTCCCATTCATTTTAATTCTTCTATGCAATATGAAATGTGAAAATTTGTTAATAAGAATGTATGTGTGGACCCCGTATAGGATTGCGTGCCATCTTGGGGGGGTGGGGGGAGAAAATTTGGAACTTGTGAAAGTGATTGGTGAAAATTGAAAACAAATAAATTAATAAATTTTGGGGAAAATAATCCACCTAACAAGAGAGAGACTTTTCCATAAAGTAGGAATGAAAAAAAATATATATATTTTCAATAAATTGGTGAGAGACGTATCTTTAGAACACAGTTTGGTAGAGTAGCAAGAGTCCTGACTCTGGAACCAGAGGAACTTGGTTCAAATTTTGCCTATGATGTTTACTATCTTTTCAACATTGAATTTAATCTCAAGGGGCCTCAATTTCCTCAACTTTTAAGTCAAAAGATTGCATTGGATGGTCTCTAAAGCCACTTCAATCAGAAATCTGATTTTCAGATACTGAGTATCTTAAAGAGTAACTTTAAGAGTAAGCAAAGCAGATAGTTTTAAAAGATTAATTCCTAATAGAGTGAAGATGACACTTTTACCCTTTTATTTTCACTGACTTTGTAACATTAGGGCTCAATCTATTGCTATATATCTACCATGAAAATGAATCCAACATATTTTAGATATTTTAACTGGAAAAAAAACAGAATAAGATAAAATAAATAAAAGATGCTGATTCTTAAATGCTTTAATATTTACTTTTAAATGAATAGTACATCAAAATTAATATGAAGGAATGAGGAGTGATAAATTGGATTTCTTGGAGAGTAAAAGTATTGCATTCTTAGCATCCTGTTGTTGAATGATTGATAGATTCTATTACAGGCACACATATTGCATGAATGAGGGTTTGTTTTACTCATATTACTCTGCTGGTGTGTGATAGTAAACTAAGCCTAAGGTATACATAGTTCTATTTTTAGACCTCACTGTTTTTATGGCTAGAATATGACACTTTAACCAGAGAGTGTTACATTGGGTAGCAGATTTGTGCAGTTGAGGGTTAAATGTAAAGGGAAAAAACTGGCTCCATCCAGTCAATCTTAGAACTGGAACAAAGAAATGCAGAGAAGGGAGAGAGAGGCAGAGAGAGAGAGAGAGAGAGAGAGAGAGAGAGAGAGAGACAGAGAGAGAGAGAGAGAGAGAGAGAGAGACAGAGAGAGAGAGACAGAGAGACAGAGAGAGACAGAGAGACAGAGACAGACAGAGAGAGACAGACAGAGACAGACAGAGACAGACACAGAGAGAGATACACTATGATTCATGTTGCTGAATAAAATGGTGACAAAGAAAACATTCTTCCAAAGGAGCCAATTTTGCAATGTGATTTCCATTTTTATATGATTTAAATTTTAAATTTGATTTAAATTACTTATTTTCGTTAACTTCCCCAAGATTTTGAGGTTCGAATTTTTCCCCCATCTTTCCCCTCTCCCCACCCTGAGATGAAATGCATTCTGATTGCCCCTTTCCCTCATCTGCCCTCCCCTTCATCTCTCCCCCTCTTAACCCCATCCCCTTTACTTTATTGAAAGACAAGACAGATTTCTATACCCCATTGTCTGCATATCTTATTTTCCATTTCCATGAAAAAGCATTTTTTTAACATTTGGTTTTAAAACTTTAAGTTTCAAATTTTCTTCCTTCTTCCAACCCCACCCACCACCATTTGGAAGGCAAGCAATTCCATATAGGCTATATATTTGTAGTTATACAAAACACCCCCGTAAGAGTTATGCTGTGAAAGACTAACTATATTTCCCTGCATCCTGTCAAGCCCCGCCTATTATTCTATTTCCAGCCTTGATCCTGTCCCTTTTCTAGAGTGTTTGCTTCTGACTACCCACTCCCCCAATCTGGCTACCCTTCTATCATACCCCACTCTTGTCTTCTTCCCTTCCTAGTTTCCTATAGGAAAAATACCCAATTGAGTGTGAATATTATTCCCTCCTTAAGCCAAATCTGATAGAAGTGAGATTCATTCATTCTTTCTCACCTCTCCCCTCTTCCCTTCCAATGTGAAGCATTTTCAATGCCTCTTCAATGTGACATAATTTACCCCATTCTATCTCCCCCTTTCTCCTTTTTCCAATATATTCTTCTCTCACACCTTAATTTTATCTTTTAGAGAACACCCCCTTATATTCAAATCACCCTGTTCCAACTACCTACCTACCTACCTACCTACCTATCTGTCTGTCTGTCTGTCTATCTATCTATCTATCTATCTATCTGTCTATCTATCTATCTATCTATCTATCTATCTATCTATCTATCTATCTATCTATCTATCTATCTATCTATCTATCTATTTCCTCCAACTACCCTAATACTGAGAAAGGTCTCATGTGTTACAAATATCATCTTGCCATGTAAACAGTTCAACTTTAATAAGCATCTTATGATTTCTCTTTCCTGTTTACTGTTTCCTGATTATTGTATTTGAAATTCAGATTTTCTACTCATTTCTTGTCTTTTCATCAAGAATTCTTGAAAGTCCTCTATTTGATCGAATGATCATTTTTTCACCTGAAGGATTATACACAGTTTTGTTGGGTAGGTGATTCTTGGTTTAATCCTACGTCCTCTGACCTCTGAAATATCATATTTCAATCCCTTCAATTCCTTCATGTTGAAGCTGCTAGATCTCATATTATCCTGATTGTATTTCCACAATATTTGAATTGTTTCTCTCTGGCTGCTTGCACTATTTTCTCTTTGATCTTTGAAATATGATATTTAGCTAAAATATTCCTAAGAATTTTATTTTCAGTATATTTTCCCAGGGGCAATAAGTGGATTATTTCAATTTCTATTTTATCCTCAGGTTCTAGAATAGTAGGGTGGTTTTCTTTGATAATTTCTTGAAAGATGATGTCTAGACTCTTTCTTTAAATTATGGCCTTCAGTTAGTCTAATAATTTTTGAGTTATCTCTCCTGGATCCATTTTTCAGGTCAGTCGTTTTTCCAATGAGGTATTTCACATTGTCTTCTATTTTTTTTTCATTCTTTTGTCTCTGCTTTATGATGACATGATTTCTCATAAAGTCGGTAGCTTCCATTTGTTCCATTCTAATATTGAAGGAATCATTTTTTTTTCAGTGAACTTTTGGACTTCCTTTTCCATTTCACCAATTCTGCTTTTTAATGCATTCCTCTCCTCATTGACTTTTTGGACGTTTTTGCAATTTAGGTTAGTCTATTTTTAAGATGTTCTTTTCTTTTTTTTTTTACTTTTTTAATGTTTATTTATTTGTGTATTTTTACTTTTCAACATTCATTTCCACAAAATTATGAGTTCCAAATCTTCTCCCCATCTCTCCCCTCCCACCACCCCAAAATATCTTGCATTCTGATTATTCCTTCCCCCAGTCTGCCTTCCTTTCTCTCATACCCTTGCCTTCCATTATCCTCATCTTCTCTCTTTTATTGTAAGGCAAGATAGAATTCTACACCCCATTGCCTGTATTTCTTATTTCCAGATTGCATGCAAAAGCAATTCTCAATGTTAGTTCCTAAAATTTTGAGTTTCAACTTCTCTCCCTCCCTCCCTCCCCACATATCCCCACTGAGAAGGCAAGCAATTCAATATAGGCTATATATGTGTAGTTTTGCAAAAGACTTCCATAATAGTCATTTAGTGTAAGACTAATTATATTTCCTTCCATCCTATCCTGCACCTCATTTATTCTGTCTTCTCCTTTTACCTTGTCCCTCCCCAAAAGTGTTTACTTCAAATTACTCCCTCCTCCCATTTGCCTTCCTTCTATCATCACCCACATCACCTATTCCCTTCTCTCCTACTTTCCTGTAGTGTAAGATATATTTTCATACCAAATCGAGTGAGCATGTTATTCCATCCTTAAAAACAATGTGATAAGAGTAAGTTTTACTTTTTCTCTCTCACCTCCCCACTTTTCCCCTCCATTGAAAAAGCTTTTTCTACCCTTTTTTGTGAGAGATAACCTGTCCCATTCCATTTCTCCCTTTCTTCTCCAATATATTTCTCTCTCATCCTTTGATTTTATTTTTTTAGATATCATTCTTTGAAAGAATGATATTTAAAATATACAATATATAAAATATATATAATATACAATATTATATAATAATATAATTATACAATATTATTATAATTATAATATATAATATAATATATAAATATATATTAAGAAAGTAATATATATATAAGTATATACACACATATATGTATGTATGTATGTATGTATATGTATAAGTATGTGTGTTTATAATCCCTTCAACTATCCAAACACAGAGAAAAGTTTCAAGAGTTACAAATATTATCTTTCCATGTAGGAATGTAAACAGTTCAACTTTAGTAAGTCCCTTATGATTTCTCTTTCCTGTTTACCATTTCATGCTTCTCTTGATTCATGTGTTTAGTCAAATTTTCTGTTCAGTTTTGGCCTTTTCATCCAGAAAGCTTGAAAGTCCTCTGTTTCATTTTTTCCCTTGAGGTATTATACTCAGTTTTTCTGGCTAGATGATTCTCAGTTTTAGTCCTAGTTCCTTTGACTTTTGGAATGTCATATTTCAAGCCCTTTGATCCATTAATGTAAAAGCTACTAGATCTTGTGTTATCTTAATTGTATTTCCACAATATTAGCATTGTTTCTTTCTAACTTCTTGCAATATTTTCTCTTTGACCTGGGAACTCTAGAACTTGGCTACAATATTCCCAGGAGTTTCTCTTTTCGGATCACTTTCAGTAGGTGATTGGTGGAATCTTTCAATATCTATTTTACCTTCTGGTTCTAGATTGTCAGGGCAGTTTTCCTTAATAATTTCTTTAAAGAAGATATCTAGACTCTTTTTTTTTTGGTCATGGCTTTCAGGTAGTCCTATAATTTTTAAATTGTCTCTGCTGGATCTATTCTCCAGGTCAGTTGTTTATCCAATGAGATATTTCAAATTATCTTCTATTTTTTCATTCTGTTGGTTTTGTTTTGTAATTTCTTGGTTTCTCATGAAGTCATTAACTTCCATCTGCTTCGTTCTAATTTTCAAAGAACTGTTTTCTTCAGTGAGCTTTTGAACCTCCTTTTCCATTTGCTAATTCTGTTTTTTGAAGCATTTTTCTCCTTATTGGCTTTTTGCACCTCTTGCCAGTTGAGTTAGATTATTTTTAAAGGTGTTTTCTTCAGCGTTTTTTTGGAGGGTTTAGCAAGCTGTTGACTGGCTTTTCATGATTTTCTTGCATCACTCTAACTTCTGTTCCAAATTTTTCCCCTACTTCTCTTACTTGATTTTCAAAGTTCTTTATGAGCTCTTTCATGGCCTGAGACCACAGCATATTCATTTTGGAGGTTTTGGATGCAGAAGTCTTCACTTCCTCTGATAGTATGGCTTGCTCATCCTCAGCTGAAAGCTTGGAAGAAAATACCTGTTCGCCAAGATTGTAAACTTCTATAGTCTTATTTTTTCATCCATTTTTGGGCCTTTTCTCAGCCAGTTGCTTGACTTTTGAGTCCTTCGTAATGATGAGGGTATACTCTGGGGACTTGTATGTTCTCCATTCTTCCAAGGTGGCACAACCAAAGGAGAGGAGTTTACTCCTCTTCTGGCTTGTGCACTGCTCTGGGAACAGCCAAAAACCTTTCCGCCCAGAATCTGTGAGTAGAATTCCCTCTCCACAACTACCTCCAGCTCCAGCATGCCAATGTTTGTCTTCATGCCAGGTCTGCACTCAGGCTGAGATTCAGAGCAGCTGCTCAATTGCTCCAGGAACTTTAGGCTAAGGCTGCAAAAATGGATGCTGCAGCTATAGTGGCTGCTGCTGGTGGTCACGACCACATGCCCTTCTCCGGAGTGTAGGATCTTTCTCACTGACCTTTGCACTATCTTTGGTGTTTGTTGGTTGAGGAATCTGGGAACTGCAGCTGCTGCTAGTGACTCCTTAAATCCTCTTCTGGGTCCTGTCTGCCATGACACATGAGCCACACTCAGCTTTGCATGTGGTGTGATAGACCTTTCCTGTTGGCCTTCCAGGCTGTCTTGGGTTGGAAATTTCATTCTTTGGTTTTATGTCTTTTGCTCCTCTAGAATTTGTTTAGAGTCATTTTAATAGGTATTTTATGGGCTATGAAGGGGAGTTTCTACAGATCTTTCCTTCTACTCTGTCATCTTGGTTCTGCCTCCTAGGTGTTATTTTCTTCAGTATATTTTTAGGTCTCCATTGGCAAGCTATTGACTGGATTTTCATGATTTTCTTGCATTGTTCTCATTTCTCTCCCCAATATTCCCTTTATTTCTCTCACAGCTTTTGAAAATATCTTTTGAGCTCCACTATGGCCTGTGATCAATTCATATTCCTCTTGGAGGCCTTTGTTGTAGGAGCTTTGACTCTGCTGTCCTCCTCTGGCTTTATGCCCTGTCTTCTTTGTCATTAAAATAACATTCTATAGTCTGAGTTCTTTTATGAATTTTACTCATCTTCTCAGTCAAATACTTGTCTTTTAACTCTTTGTCAAGGTAGGACTCTGCTTACAGTGGGGGTGGGCTGGCAGAGGGTGTACTGTCCCAGGCTTCAGAGACTTTGTATCAGCTACTCTATCCTCCACTGTCTGTGGTTCTAGAGTTCCATAAGTCACCTCTGCCACTGCTGTTGCTGCCAGTGGCCACCTCTATCACCACCTCTAGTGCCCTGGGACTGGGGCTGGACCTAGACAAACCATGTCCTCCTCTTTCACTCAGATTCCACAAAGTTTTTCCCCTGATCACAGTTTGTGGGTTGAGAAACTTGGAAACTTCCACAGCTGCCAATGATTCAGTACACTGAGAACTGCTTTGGCCTGTCTGTGCTGGTGTAGCCCACAACAAGCTGTGCTCTGCTCCCTGTCTGGTGTGAAAGATCTTTCCTGTTGACTTTACAGGTTTTCTTGTGCTGGAAATTTCTTTCACTCTGTCATTTTGTGGGTTCAAGAATTTGGAGAAATTTTTTACAGGTATTTGGAGGACTTTGGAGGAGATTACAGGGAAGTCCCTGGTTCCTTCCACCATCTTGGCTCTGTCCCCATGATGTGGTTTTCAAAGATGTGATGACCTACCAACCAATCTAATCATTGGTGCTGAGTAACATCACTTGGATTTTTTTTTTTTTATGATAAATTCCTTGAAAGAGAAAAAAAAAACTTTTAACATTTTGCACATGTCTGGTAAAGTGTGACAATTAAAGAAGCATATTTTTATTCCTCAGTATGCAGGTTTCAGAATATCATCCACTAATGCTCTACCTTTGGATTGACTGAGGTTGTTCTCCTATGAAGTGCAAGAGTGGCAGCTCCATAGCTTAAACTTCTGGGCTTTTCACCAGTCAAAACAAGGGAGCATGATATGGCATCATATAGTAGGAGAGAATCAGTAATAAAGAAAAGCCATCTAGTCCACAAAACTTGTGTGAATATATAATTATGTTATCAAATAAATAATATAATATAATTATATTTTATTAGTAATATCATTATCAACTTCATAGCCTCCATTTACATAGCATTTACTAACTTTGATTATTTTCATGTTTCTTAACTTTTCTGAACCTATTACCTCCTTTGAAAATTTTACTCACTTCAGACTCTTAAAGGGTAGGGGCTATTTATTATTGCTTTAGTTTGCCTTTGTATTCCCAGCATGTAGCACAAACTTGGCACATTTTTCCTTTTAATTTCACTGGGGAATTTCCTCTGCCATGCCAATGCAGATCTGCATTTGGTCTCCAACCTATAGTAATATAAGCTTTCCTGCGTCCATCGAGTAGTTAATCATATTGCCAAAGATGATTCAACAAGAAGGTACCAAAAGTGGAATTGAAATCCATTGTTTTTTTTTTTTTTTCTCCAAGTTAGGATCTCTATCCAATAAGCCCAGCTACCTCTTTCCTGGATCAGGGTAGGTAATTAACATATGCGTCTTTGACTCAAGGTGAAGTGAATTGTGAAATTGGCATGACGGTAGTTCTATATACACAGAAGTGGTATGAGATAGCTAGGACATGTAATAATATCTATTAATAATAACTTACATTTTGCAGTGCCTACTATATTCCAGACATTGTGCTGTGTACTGTTCTAAATATTATATCATTTGACCCTCATAGGAACCCTAGTAGTATACCCATTTGACATATGAGGAAATTGAGGTTGACAGAGGCTAGTTTCCAGGCCCAGTGCTCTGTACTGGAGCACCAGCTGCCCCAGTAAATATAGACAGATACATGAAGACATCTTTAAATCCTTCCTCATACATTTACTAACTATTTGACCCTAGCAAGTCATTCAATCTCAGTCACAGTTTCTTCATCAGTGAAAGGGCAGATACCCACCAGGGCTGTTGTAAGGATCAAATGAGATAATATATATAAAGCATTTTGTAAATCATAAAATGTTATGATGATGATTAGGAGAGGAAAGAGGAAGAGAAGTAAGAGGAAAAGGAAGGAGAAAAGAAGGAATATACTCTGTTGACAGCAAGGCTTAATGGAAACAACCTAAGTCTTAAAGTTAGAAGATGTGTTCAAATCCTGGTTCTTCTACTTACTAGCTTTGTGTTCTTAGGCAGTTCAGTTCCTCTGACAGCCTCCATTTCATCATGCATTAAATCAGGGTTTTGACTAGATAATCAAAAACAATCTTTTACACTAATGCAACTGGCACTTTAAAGTACTATACACATAGCTTATTTTTCCCATTTTCTACAATTCAGTATTGATACAGTGATTATTTTCTTCACTATTGATATCCTTTTTTCCTCAAATTCATCACCTACAAGAATTCTTTGTTAACATGTGTCATTAATGTAAATAATTTCTGATTTTTAACCCTGTGAATGGTATTTTATAATCTGTTCTGTGTGTTTGTGTATTTGTATGTGCATGCACATGTACAATTAATATAGTAAATTCCTTTTTTCAAAATTAAATTATTTTATTTGTTTTCAGTGTTCTACAATCACTTCCATATATCTTAGATTTTTCCCCCTCCCCCCTCCTCCTTCCCCCTCCCTCCTGGAAATGACATAAAATTATATATAGATTCTATACATACGTTCCTATTAAATATATTTTCACCTTAGTCATGTTGAATAGAAGAATTAAAATGAATGGGAGAAATAGTAAAACAAAACAAAACATAATAAAAAAGAAAAGGTCTGCTTCATTCTGTGATCAAATTCCATAGTTCTTTCTCAGGATGTCTTTGTTGCTGGAGTAGATTGCCAAATAGATTGTACCCTCAGGGTTTGCACCAATAAGTTCTGAGGAAGGAGGCTAGGGAGGACGGTATTGAGGTTAGGACCTATATAATCTGCTGAGCTGAACACACCTCAGCTGTCTTAAATCAGCGCCATCTTTTGGGTGCTCTGAAGGAGCCCTTTCTCGAGAAAGTGAATAAATGAACTATTGTTTTTGCTAATATCTCCGAGTCTCTGATTCATTGATAAGGGTCTCTGTACCCTTGGGGGCTAGTCCAGAATTGTACCCCCTTTTTGGGGACTCCCCCAACTTAAACTTGGGGGTAAGCACCATGCCACACTTTTCTGGTGACCTCCAGGTTCTGGTTGGTTTGACGCGCTCCACTGAGGAGGGAAAAACCCAAAAGGAGATCTCAGAGTAGTAAAACTAAAGCTCTGCAGCACCTGTAATCAGAAGAGCACTGTGGCCACTGTGTGAAGTGAAAGAAATTTTTGGTCATATAGGTTTATGCACACAGACTCAGGCAAGCTGACAGGGAGGGCTTAGAACCTAAGCAGGAAGAGCCTGCAGCGTGTCCCAACCCCAGAACAGCAACCACACTCTAAGTGCAGAGGTCTGTAAGACATCTGAGGGAAGTGAAGTCTCATGAGGGGAAGTCCTAGGAGCCCACCTAGACTCTTTGAGTTGGTAAAGCGACCATTTGAGAGGATGGGGAAATCAAATTCATAATTGGGAGGAGACAAGGAAAAGATACCAGATGTGCTGGCTGATAGTCCCTTGGAATCTAGATTTAGTAACTGTGATGAACTTCCAAAATATAGGGGTAAGGATAAGAAGAAAATGATTAAGTATTGTTGTTTTGTTTGGACAGGCCCGCAACTCAGAGGAAATGACTTCTGGACAAAGTATAGATCCTCTGAGGACTGGGTTTGCCAAAAATTGAAACTCTATGTTAATTCTAAGGAGCCTTCTCATGTGGAAGAAAACTCCTATGCACCTCTTTGGCAGGTAACTTTGTTGTGCAGGAGAAACCTAAGTACGAGGATGAGGATAAACAGAAATCCCACCAGTGGGACCTGCTTCTTACTCTTCCTCCTCTTTACCTTCTTCCACCATCCCACACCCCAGTACAGGCTCCAATACCCTCTCCCTTGCCCACTCCCTTCTCCCCCTGTAGGAGGAAGTGATGGGGAGGATCTAACTGATTTGATGGGGCCAAGTGACATGCCTTACACGCCTCTCAGGAGAGAATTGAAGCAATTGCTCAAAGACCAAGAAAACTTTCTTCTCCCTGAGAGTACTAAGGTGTTCCAGTTGAGGGAAGTCCCATTAGCCCAGGGAGATATTGGTTATGTGAATTCTCCCTTAAGTAGTACAGAAATTAGTGGTTTCAAAAGGGATATGAAGAAATTAATTGAGGAATGCTCCAGGGTCACTGATCAGGTTAATCAGTTTTTAGGACCAAATGTGTATGCTTGGGGAGAGATGATGGCAATATTAGATATCCTGTTCACAGGCGAAGAGCAAAGGCAAATTAGGAAGCTTGTGATGAAAGCTTGGGATGGGGCACACCTGATAGCCAAGGGAGTCCGTGAGGTGAGAAGAAATTTCCTCTCCAGGATCCTAACTGGAATTATAATAATGCAGCTCACAGGGGAAATACGAGAGATCTCAGGGAGATCATTATTCAAGGAATTAGAAATGCAGTACCAAAGAGTCAGAACTTAAGGTACAGGAAGTGCATCAGGAGAGAGAGCAGGCCCCTTCAGCATTCTTAGACAGACTGAAAGAGAGCATGAGAAAATTCTCAGGCCGTAATCTGGAGAACCCTATGGCTCAACGTTTCTTCCAGGTTTGTTTTGTGACTAACTCATGTCCTGATATTAACAAAAAGCTGCAAAAGATAAAAGAATGGCAGAACAAACCTATGAAAGAACTTTTGGGGGTGGCCCAGAAAAAGGAGAGGAAGAGAAGAAAGGAAGAAGGGACAGGACAAGTATCCCCGGATTATGTTACACACCTTGAAACAACAAAAGGAAACAGACTAAGTTTATGCTACAGACAGTTCAGGCTGTGGGGAACAATAAAGATGAGCACAAGAAATCAAAGTTTAGGTTTCACAGAAGAGGAAGGGGGCAAGGACAATCTTCTGGATGGTGCCCTAGGCCCCCCCCCCCCCCCCCCAGGAATAGGATAAGTGAGAGGGGCTGGTCTACAGACCCCACTTAGTTATTTGGGAATGTGGTCAGGAGGGTCATTTAAAACGAGACTGCCCCCAACTGAGTAAGGATCAGAAAGTTTCTCCCTCATGGAAATGGAAGATTAGGGGTATCAGGGATTCATAGATCAAACGCACCCCAAACCCTTGATAAATTTGCGGGTGGGGCCATTAGGTGGGGAGGTTATGTTTTTAATTGATATTGGAGCTACAAGATCTTCAATAACAGCAATGCCAGCAGGAACAAAACTCGGGGGAGAGGCATTACTGATCTCTGCAGTAAAGGGAGAAAACTTTCCTGTACTTGTTAGTGAAGACTAGACCTTGAATATGACAAAATTAAAGTACTGGGAAAGCTTCCGTTGATTCCTGAGGCAGGAGTTAATTTGCTAGGGAAAGACCTTATAACCAAGCTATCTATCCAAATGGTCCCTCAAGGGACAAAACTTATCCCTAAGAGAATATTGGTATTAAAAAGAAGGGAGGAGAATAAGATTGAATCCCAAGTCTGGGCTTAATCCTGGAATCAGGAGAGGGTTAATATGACTCCCATAAAGATTAGACTGAAAGATGGGAATATGGTAGTCTGAGTCAAACAATATCCCATACCACTGGAGGGGAGAAAGGGACTTAAACTAGCAATTCAGGGACTAATAGAGGAAGGGTTGCTGGAGCCTTGTCTTTCTCCTTATAATACTTGAATATTACCAGTGAGGAAAGGAAACGGTTCTTATGTGTTGGTTCAAGACTTGAGAGAAATAAATAAGATTGTTCTCCCTTCATACCCTGTGGCACCAGATCCCTACACCCTTCTAGGAAAAATCCCTTATGATAGTGAGTGGTTTAGTATAGTGGATCTGAAAGATACCTTTTGGGCCTATCCCCTTGACCCAGAAAGCAGAGATCTTTTTGCTTTTGAGTGGGAGGATCCAGCCACAGGGAGAAAACAACAGCTCTTGTGGATTGTCCTCCCACAAGGGAGTCCCAAACCTGTTTGGTCAAGTTTTGGAGAGTATCCCGGAAAAATTTAAGATCCCACCCTTTGCCACCATTCTCCAATATGTAGATGATTTGTTAATTGCAGGGGAAAGGAGAAGCACAGTCAGTAATGCTACTATTGAGCTTTTGAATGATCTCAGAAGCATGGGCTTGTGAGTATCTAAGAGTAAATTACAGTTTGTTGAAAAGGAAGTCAAATACCTGGGGCACTGAATCAATAAAGGAAGCAAGAAACTAGATCCCAGTAGGATCTCAAGAATCTTATAAACTCCTTTTCCCTTCTAACAAAAGGGAGCTTAGAAAATTTTTACTTCTGGTTAGGTATTGTAGAAATTAGATTGATTCATATGCAGTATTGACTAAGACATTCTTTAGTTATCTATAGAAGAGGGTATATAGAAGAAGTTCTATTCAATAGGATTCTGAGGGACAAGAGGATTTCCAGAAGTTAAAGACATTCTTGATGTCCCCCAAGAGCTTGCTCTGCCCTCATTAGATAAGCCTTTCTATTTATTTGTAAACAGTGAAAAGGGTGTAGCCCTGGAAGTTCTAGCTCAAGTGGGGGTGGGGTGGGGAAAAGGAGACCAGTGGCCTTCCTATCAAAACACTTATATCCTGTAGCCAGGGGATGACTCATTTGTATTCCAGCAGTTGCTGCCGTTGCTATTATGTTAAAGAAAGTAGAAAGTTGAGGTTTGGGGTGGGGTGTAGGGGCTGATAATGAGCGTTCCTCACCAGGTCCTGTCTATCTTGAATCAGAGAGCAGGCAGGTGGTTGACAGACTCATGAGGCTATCCTCTTAGAGAAGGATGATTTGGTATTAGCACAAGACTCTAACCTGAACCCAGTCTCTTTCTTGTCAGCTTTACTGAACCAGGAGCAGGAAGAGGTGGAACATTGTTATATGGAAATGATAGATTATCCCACTAAAACTAGAGAGGACCTGCAAGAGTCTCCCATCCCTGGGGAAGTTAATTTGTTTATTGAGGCCTACTCTAGGTTGGTAGAGAGACAGAGACAGAATGAGTATGCTGTTGTGGAAGGTGATAGAATAGCCTTGGTAGAGGCAGCTAGGCTGACAAAAACTTGGTTGGCCCATACCTGTGAATTGTATGCCTTGAACCAAATTTTAAACTTTTAAGAGGAAAAAGAGGAAACATATATACAGACTCCAAGTATGCTTGGGAGTGGTATATCTATTTGGAAAAATTTGGGAAGAAAGGGGTATGATAAATAGTAAGGGAAAAGAATTGATCTATGTCACCCTCCTCTTTCAGGTTCTGGAAAATTCACAGTTATGTGAAGACATAGCCATGGTCCATGTAAATGGACACCAGCTGGGGCACTCATTTGAGGTCAGAAGGAATCAATTAGCTGACGTGGAAGCAAAACAGGCTGGTGAAGGGGAGTATGGAACAAGTGAGGATTGGATATTAGTTTTAATTCCTGACCTTTCTCTGAATTTTGGCCCACCTAGCCTATCTGGGGATGAAAAGAAAATGATGTAGAATTAAGGAGCTGTATAAAATGCCAAAGGAAAGTGGCTCCTACCAGATGAGAGAGAGGTGATCAATAAGACCAGTATGAGGCAGGTTTTACAACACCCACATCAGGGGAGTCACCAGGATGTCCAAAACCTGTGGAATGCAATTTTGACCCGATTTGTGTCTCCTGGAATTTATATCCTGGCCCTTCAGATGGTGGATGGCTGCATTATTTGTCAAAAGATGAATAAGATTGCTCAATGCTGGGCACCGGGAGGAGGCAGACTTCTGAGTATTTGACCATTTCAAAGCATCCAGGTGGATTTCACCAAGCTACTGCCTGTCAGAAGATTCAAATACCTCCTCATAATAGTAGATCACTTAACCTTTTGGGTGAAAGCCTATCCCATGGCACAGGCCACTGCTTCAGTGGTAAACAAGATTACTTGCTGGCTGAAGAAGGTGGAGTTTGTGGGAAGTTGAATCTCTCCATCTGTTGTATGAAGATAGAATACAATTGCCACATTGTGGAAAATATAGTGGACAATATCAGGAAAATTGCCCATGTACTCATCCAGATTTGGTCTTCTCCTCTTAGTATGTCATGGTGGTCCTGGTTTGGAGGTAGTTGATGGAAACAAATTCTATTGTTTGTGCTAATTGCAATTTGTGTCATAATATTACTCCCTGTGTATCTCCCCTGCCTGAACTGTTCAAGACTCCCTGTATAAAATGATCAGATTTGAAGGAAAGGTGGAGGGGTCCATGTGTCTGATGATTTTGAAAAGTCAAGGGTGGACACTGGTGGATAATGGAGATAGAGATGAACCTGGGAGGGGGTTTGGGGGAAGGAGAAGGCAGTTTGATGGAAGAAGCATATCAAGAATAGTGTGAGGAGTCTTCCAAGGGTGAAAGATAAGAGGAAGGATTGTGAGAGATGACCTCTGAGAATCTCTCATGAGTGAAGCCCCCTTAAAAAGTTAATTGTTTCTTATCCTGTTGAAACATTTGCAACAGGTTGACTTTGTAAAGAAATATTTCAACATATCTTGTACTTGACCAGACCTCCCCCTCCTTCTTACTTGTAGATATGTTACAGGGAAGAATAACACGTCTGTCTTTTATTTTTTTTAACTGTTTACTCTTGCAAAAACTTCCCACCTCTCCCTGTCTCCAGACAAGTTTGTGAAATGGTCTTGGTTCTCTGTTATTGGGGTAGATTGCAAGGAATAGATTGTACCCTCAGGGCTTGCACCAGTGAGCACTGAGGAAGGGGGCTAGGGAGGACGGTATTGAGGTTAGGACCTATATAATCTGCTGAGCTGAACACACCTCCGCTGTCTTTGGTCAGTGCCATCTTTTGGGTACTCTGAGAGAGCCCTTTCTAGAGGAAGTCAATAAATGAACTATTCCTTTTGCTAATATCTCAGAGTCTCTGATTCATTGATAAGGATCTCTGTATTCCACACAAGAGTCTGTGGTATTTTGAGATTCAAAATTGCACTGGGATGTCCATGGCGCTGGCAGGCATTGTGAATATTGTATTGGCAGCACAAATGTTATTATCACATTGACTATCACATCAAAATTTCCTAGTAGATGCTTTTGTTATTGATCAATGTCAATTGGGAAGAGAAGGGACTTTACTGGTAAATCTTGGGTATATCTCTAGGGTGAGAGTTCTTAATTTTATGTCTGTTTGTCTGTATGTATGATAGACCCTTTAGCACTCTGGAAAGACAGAGTTGTCTTCATGTTTGCTCAATTCATTCCCTTCTACAACAAGTGAAGTTGGGATCCCATAGGGCAGGCCTACACAATCTGCCTTCTCATGGACTGCTTACAGATCACCTACATGCCAAAGAATTTTGGGCTGACCCACAACAAAATGTAAAGGATGTTTTCCTGTATATTTTTTGAGAGACAGTTCAAAATCCTTTGGTGGAACCAAAGGGACTAAAACGGACTAAAGTCTTGGATTGTCCAATGCATTGGATGATACCTCTCAGGACGCAATATCTACAGAAGCTACTTGGATGCACATAAACAGGTGGTATGCCAGTTTACTTCCAACTATACACATGCAGCTTTTAATTCATGCTACACATACCAATAACTTCTAATCTTTTAACTCCTATCACGAGTTATCCTATATTTCTATACTATCTCCTAACTTTCTTAACTCATGCACCTTTATTCATCATTTTGTCTTCTCTTCCCTCTTCACCATAGACCCAAAGCTGTTATTCAATTAGCATACAGGTTAAATGTATTAATGATAGTAAAAATGAGCTTAAAGGATAACAGTTGGTTCAAGTTCTGAAGTGGCCAAGATTGTCTGTTATTGGAGTGAAATTTCTGACCTAACCACTTCTGCCACCATGCTTCTTTTGTGTCATTTGCAAATATTATCCCGATGACCTCAAAAGCATATTTTGCCTAGCTTTCTTTATATCAATGTAAACAGAAGGAAAAAAGGTTTCACCATGCTCCAGCTCACTCTTTTTTGCTACTCACTCTGCTAGATAGCAGATGAATCCTTCGTAGAATGATCAATACTTCAGACTGGAATGAGGTGAACCAAGATACACCTACCTGGCACTGCCACTTAGATTGCCTACACTGCCAGGTTCTTTTATCATTGTGCCATCCAGAGGTTTGGACAACACATCTACAATTCAAATAAGTCAGCCTATTTTACTTCCATGTGCTGGATGTGGGTACTTCTGCTTTATCCATTTAATCAGTTTTTCTGTGTCTTCTTCTGGTGTTGCAACCCTGTGAGTACCAGTCAACAAAATAGAAAAGACACTGGAAAAGTCAGTCACTACATCTCTTCTCCCCTCAAATCCTACCAGGGAAAATAACAAAAGGAAGGGTGCCTTCTGTGATATTATCTCACTTCCATGGTATTATTCAGTTCTATACTTTCATCTCTCTTTGGTGCCTAAAGATCCAGAAAATATAGAAGAAAGCAGTTATACCACATAAAGCTACTTCAGGCATTTTTTTGTATCAACTATTTTTTTTTATTAAGTTTTGCAATGGTAAGGGAATTTGAAGATCTTGCTTTCCCCTTAATAGGCCCATGTCACCTGCTTTGACCTTTGGCCCAGCACAGCCTGAGTCACAAGGAGTTGATAGTGGGATGAGCTTGCCAAATAGGTGGATCAGGAATGGTGGAGCTGAGAGAGTAGGGCAGAGCTGGGAGAGAGTAGGGTAGAGCTGAGGCAGAGCAGCTAGTGTGAGAGAGGGTGCAATTTTGCCTAGGGGAGTTTGTTTGTGGGGAGGCCTAACAGAGGGAAGGATTGAAGATGGTGGTGCTCCTTTTATTGGTAATGTGTACAAGCTTCATTTTTACCATGGTGAAATTGGCTTTCTGGTATCTGAATAAATATCTCTTTTTCATTTTTGAGAAAAATAATTTATATTTTGAAAATTTATCCTGGAAATACTCATGCATATCTATGGTGGCTATTGTGGGTATCATATTGGTGTTACAAGTATTTAGTGTCTGTGAGACACTGTGTTTAGCAGTGGAGATAAAGAGTCAAAAACGTGGCAATGGTGAGAGTTCGAGAGGACAATAATCCACATAGATGTGTGTACGTGTGTGGAGAGATCCATACACACATACATACATATATTCTGAAAGTCCTCATCATTCCCAAGAATGCTTTACTCTCAATGTGATCGAATATGTGGTTAATAAATGGCATTGAGGATAAAGACAATAATAAGCCACTTGAAATAAACTAGGCCAGTTCTTAGTGATTATGGGGACTTCCGTGTGATATATTCTAAGTGCATTTAGTAAGAGAGCAAGCTACACAATAGTCATTACTTTTTATGGGGACTGCATGCTTTATTTGCTCCGTATTATGGTGTTAATATCCCTCTCTGTTTCTGAAGAGAATCATTCTCCACTACCCTTCATTATACACTCCAGATTTTGTGCAATCAGCAACCAAACACCTGTTAGAAAAATTGTTTCTTAAAAACTAATGCGTGAATTAACAGTAAACAAGTATTGGACTTAATACCAAAAATCAGATGGATGACGGGAAGTAGAAGAGAAATCCCTGAAGCAAGTTAAAATAAGTTACACTTTGGTTCAACCAAGGTAATTTTATTTATTCTGTCGTTGGTTCCAGTTAGACCGACTCATGATGATTTGTCTTTATTTTATCACTTGTACATGGTAGGGCACTTTAAATAATGAGCTCTCAGAGGTGAACATCTGTACTTCACCACACTCCTCAGTCGTGTTATTTTAACATAGATCAACTATCAGTTCATTTACCAATCTATTTTTAAAATGAATATGTCTAAAAGATGAAGGAACCAGGGGGAAAATCCATTCATTTTAACACTCTCCTATAACTTCTTCAAACAAATCATAATCCTTGGCAAAACTGGCAAAATTGGATTATTTCCAATGACAAGGATAAAAAATAAAATGGTTGAGAATGACTTCCTTCATTATAAAGATGTAGGAGAAAGACTCTGATGATAAAAGCAACTTCCCATCATAAACAAATTATCAATTGCAAGCAAGGCCCAGAAAATTAATCTTCTGAATTAAATTGCAAGCAGGGACCTTTTCTTTTTATATCCTTTGCTAAGCAATGCCTCTTTTCATAGGAAATAAATAGCCCACAACAATGAAAAGAAAAGGTTTCACTGATAATAATACACACACACACACACACACACATATATGTGTATATATATATATATATATATATATATATATATATATATATATATATATATATATATATATATATATATATATATATATATATATATATATATATATATGTATATGTATACATACGTTGAAATAACCTTTCAAGTTAGTAAGGGTTATACTTGTTTACCAAAATTCTCTTCAAATGCTTCAATACTTCATTATGGTATGAAGGTAACTATGGGCTCTCAAAGGCTTTGGCAACAGGTAATGGATTTTGGTAGATCCTACCAATCTAAAAGATTTTAGTGTGGGGCCTAGGAATTGACTGGTCCCTTTGTCTAGTCTTCATCATAGGCAGGGAAAAGATGATCACTGAAAAATCAGTCACTGTGAGATCTATATCCAGGATATAACCATGTCTTATAATTGTAGTTACAAGTTCATGAAAATTGTAAAATACTCTACAGAAGTCAAATGCTGAATAAGAATTTTGGAAAATTATCTTAGCTGACTTCATCTGAGGCATTGTGTGAAATGTGTTTTACTAAGGAGACCTAAAATATGACTAACATAACAATTCAATTTTATAATGTGCATGATTTCACTGTCATGTATCTTTGTGTATATTCATATATGTATGTATGCATATGTGAATGTATAGGTATATTCCTATATGATTAAACATATATTTAAATGTGTGTATTATTTCAAAGCAATATCATTTTATGGATGGGAATGTGAGGCCCATTTTGAAGGAAATATTTTTCTATTTGTTTTGTTTATTTTACTTAAGAAAGGGAGACTTAAACGTATTTGAAGGTGAGAACCAAGAAGACCATAGACAAGAAAGAAAAAAAATAAAGTTACTTAAATAAGGAGAATTCTTATTGGAATGTGGTTACATATGACATAGGAGAAAATGAGATCCAGATAAGAGATAAAAGAGGTAGATCTAGAATAAAGGAGTAAAATGCTGTCTAATGAAAATGAAGGAAAGGATGAGAGAATAATGCATGAATAACCAATCGAAGTTTTTCCTGATCACTTTATCTACTAGTGTTTTCCCTATATTCAGTAACTTTCCATTTGCTTTTTGTATTCATAGACGATGGGAAATGTTAAGGACTGGGTTTTACTTGACTAGTCTGCACATTTTACTAATAAATGATCATATATGAGTCTCTCTTGATATAACGTAAGCTCCTTGAGATCAAGAATTCTCTCTCTCTCTCTCTCTCTCTCTCTCTCTCTCTCTCTCTCCTCTCTCTTTACTTCCCTCCTCTTTCCCTTCCCTGTCTTTCTTTCTTTCTGTCTGTCTCTGTCTTCCTTTTTGTCTTTTTTATTTGTATCCCTACTATCAAATACATTAGTGAGTAGGTATTTATTAAATGATTTTGGATTCACTGATGAAAGTATATGAGATAGATTGCATTGGATGCAATCTCAAATTGGTTTGACCCCTCCCCCATTCTCCATGACTGAATATTAAAATGACTTTCTTTTTTCTCTTATTGGTTAACTCTCCCTATCTTCCCCTCATTGATTTCACCTAGTCTAAGAGTTAAATGGCCAGTTTGGAGAGTTTGTTATTGCCAAAAAAAAAAAACAATCTAAAATCCACAGAGGAATTTTTAGTAATGTGAATGATCATATATGTTTTATTATTACAATAATAAGAATATTCAACTGATATTATGCTATTATATCCTTTCATATACTCTGTTTCAGCCATACTGTCCTACCTACTGCTTCTCATGAACAGTACTCCATCTACACCAATGCTCTCCCTCCTCAATGCTGCTTCTTAATTTCCCTGTTGTTGCTTTTTGTTTCCAAATCTCAGCTCAAATTCCATCTTCTGTAGGCTTACTTTTTTGATTTTATACCTATTAATGCCTTCCCCCTAAGATTACCTCCCATTTATTCTGAATATATCTTATATGTACCTAGTTCTTTTCTCCATTAAAATGTGATCTCCTTCACAAGAGGGACTGTATTTTTCTTAGTTTAAAACTTGGTTTGAATTCTTAAAATGGGGCATACATAAAATGTGTTTTGTCTTGCATTTGCAAAAAGAACAAAATATATACTAAACTCTTCCCTCATTTTTCCCCAGGAAAATTATTAAAAATTAAAGAGAGCTTGCAGTAATAATATGTTCCTTTTGGGATCTTGCAACTGTAAACACATCTTGGAGTATAATAACTTCATGTCTTCTGTCTCTAGTCATGCATCGCATAATAGTTTTAAAATATTGTACAAAAGAAAGGAAACACTGAATGAGAACACTGGAAAATAGTCTCATTGGGCTTCCCTTGGGGTCTCTTGTGACATGTTACTAAAGAGATCCAAAATTTGAACAATCGTGTGTATAACTTAGTCTTACGGTATGATTGATTTCAACATAACAGCTGTAAAATTATGTAAATCTTCATGTTGTCAGGGTTGGCACATTGTTTTTGTTTTTTAGCTACAAGGTTTCAAATGAGCATAGATTTAGAGATGAATAAGATTCTGAAAGTCATCATATTGTACAGTCTCTTAATTTTTTGGATCTGAGAAGAGGGACCCAGAGAGTTCTAATGACTTGCCTAAGGTCAGATAAGTAGTACTGGCAAAGATGAAATTTAAATCTATTTTTTTTCTGATTCCAAGTCTACTATTGTTCTCAGTTTAAGTCTTCTGTTAATTTGACATCAGCCACAAATTCCCTGGTTGTCTATATAGAGCAGTAGAATCAAAATTCAAATTTCAAGTACTGTCACTTTAAGATTTATTGCCAATTTAGACATGCTCAGAAATCTAAGAGCAATAATTATTTGAGCAGCTACTTTATTCCTCAGGACCCGGGATAGTTGTTTCTAAATTTGAATTACTCCTTTCTTTTTTTTTTTTTTTTCTCTTATTGGTTAGCTCACTTATCACTTCCCCATTGATTTCTCTGTGCCTAAGAGTGAAATGGCAAGTTTGGGGAGTTCGACATTAAAAAAAATCTACAGAAGACTCCTTTAGTAGTGTTAATGATCACACATGTTCTATCATTTCTTGGAGAAACATAGATATCAAAACTCTCTTATGGTATTTGTTCAAATGTAAGTTCTCTGATTATAGGCAAAGTATAGGAATTTGATTATGAATCATATACAAAGGTGTGTTTATTCACAGAGATGATGCTGAGTTTAAAGAAAGAAATACAAGAAGAGAGAGAGACAGAAACAGAGAGACAGAGAGAGAGGAGAGAGAGACAGAAACAGAGATAGAGACAGAGAGATGGAGAGACAGAGACAGACGGACAGGCAGAAACAGTGACAGAGACAGACAAAGAGACAGAGAGACAAAAATAAAATAGAAACAGAGACACAGAGAGACTTTGAGAGATGAGACACTTCAGGACTGCATCAATTAAATGTAAAATTGTAAGTGATGGATTCTGTAGTTTCTACTAAGAAAATCTAGCTAAGTAAAGCAACAAATTAGAAACAGAAAATCAGAGGTCACTCATTCAATCAACTAGCTTGCCTGAGACATCATGTATTAGTCAAACACAGAAACATCCTTTTAACATAGAAACACGTCTTATAAAGAAAGTTTTATGAAGAGATCCTGAGGAAAAAAGAGGGCCCTGTTGTTTTTAGTTCCACAGTTACATAACCGTGAAAATCATATCAACTTTTTTCACTTTTGTGCATCCATTGTCAGGTTTCTTTGCCCACTGTAACCCATAGATACTGGATAGAAAATACAATAGAAATTTACATGTGAATGGCAATGTATATTCTTATATATCTTCTTTCATATATACAAGCACCTGTTATGTCATTAGTATTCATTGACTAATTGATAAAGGAAATGATTATGTTTAAGATCAAAAAGTCTATTATTATGAGTGGCCCTTTATGTAAATGGAATCTTATGCTACTAAACAGAGTCTGAATGAAATCACTTTTGTTGTTAGATAGATCTATGAGTGGGAGAGCAAGTTACAGTGAACAGAATAGTCAAGAGAGTAAGTGGGGGTTGTATGCTCAAGTGAGAGGTGTGAGCTGCTAGTTACTACTGGGATGTGATCACTTCACATATCAGTTACAATTGAGGTTGTACTATTCAAATACTAGGCTCTGCAATGGAAACAAATATGAAAGATGACACAACTCCTGATCTTGAGGAACCTCTATTATAACAATGCAATATGGAGTACTTAAAAACAATAATTCTATGATGTACAATGCGATCGTGACAAAGAAGAATAAAAAAAAATCTGAGGAAAAAGAAATTGTTTTAATTCAGGAGTGGTGGGGAAAACTTCATAGAGGAGAAAACACTTGACCTCTGCACAGAGGAAAAATATGTATCTCATGAACACAGAAATGGGGAAGTATAGCATCAACATGATATTCACAGTTCCCATAGTGACCATGAATATGCTGGCACAATTCTGAATTGCAAAATAAAAAAGACTGGCCACATGGAAGACAGACTCAAAACATTTATTCAAACACTAGAAAGCCAAATCCATTATAGCAACAAAGAAATCCATCATGGTAACCAAGAATTCTATACACATTATCAGACCTTCCTACTAACACTCACAATTCTAGCTGCCTGCTTTTTCTGTGCTTCCCAGCTTTGACTAGTCTGATCAATTTCCTTTCAGCTCTGCTCCAGCTCTGCCTTTTCCTGTTCTTTCCTTCCTAACTTCACCCTTTCTAGTTCCAGTTCCACCCTTTTAGAAAACTCCTACCACCACAGACTTCCTATAACTCAAACTCATGTGACTTAGGCTTCCATGTGACTTAAGCAGGTCACATAGGCCATTAATGAATGGGAAAGATCTTCCTATTTCATTAAAATACATTAATTACATTAAAGTACATTAACAATACAGGAAGGAGCATGTTTTAGTCAAGTGGAATTTCCTTTGAGTGGTTTCATGAAGAAAAGAACTTAAGAATGAGAGGCAAAAAAGCGAGCAAGAATTGAAAATGTAGGTTTCAACCAGAAAATGGTAATCCATTTGCATCTAGCATAGTTTCTTGCAGGAAGAAGGGGCATAATAACTGTCAGTTAAATATAATAAAATTAGCCTCTCCCTTATACTATATCAGTAAGATACATAGGAGATCAGGCAAGGGTCAGTGAGAAGTAAAGAAGATACATTTAAAGAAGTTATGAATGTGCATGTACATGCAAAATCCAATAGAGTATCTGAAAAGTAGGGGTTGGTGTCAATACACCAGAATAACAAAGACATCATCAGAATCCTATATCCATTGTTATCATTACCCATCTGTTAGGCAAGTGGCAGTAGAAGGATGAGCGGGAGGAATGACCAAGCGCAACCAATATTATTCCCCTCTGCCAGCTTCGTTCTGGTTATGGTGCCTCAGTGATAATACAATTTACATATTGATATGACCTACTCAAAAATAAATTTGGCAAATAATGACCTAGCCAATATCCTTTCAATATGTTGGTTTGTGGTGATAAAGTATCCTGACTTTGGCAGCTTATACGGGAAATACTTCAACTTCCACATTGCTAGCATAATTTTTTTAAAAATATGAAGTCTAACAAAAAGAGCAGCATCCATAGCAGCTCTTTGAAATCCTGGCAAAAATCAGCCATGTGCTTACCAGACTGAACTTTTACGTGAAACATAATCCCTCTCCTTTTATTAAAAAATAATTTTATGTCAATTTTTTAGACTTTTTGTAATTAAATCTCAGATAGTCCAATAGCATAAAATCATCGATAGATAAATAATATGTTTTAATTCAGTACATAAAGAAATTGAAAAGACTAGAAAATTTGATAACATGAGAGTGATAAAAGGAAACAACCGCCAAGTGTAAAGATTTTCTCATGTTATTAAAATTTAACAAATATCACTGCTACATAATTATGTGAATGAAAGATACCTTACTTTATTCCACAAAGTCATTGTCTGAAGCTTAGAAATAATATTTAGTAAAAGCTTCAGGGAAAGTTATTCATAATTTAGCTTTCTTCCAATATGTTAAATATTTACTTTAGTTTGCAGCACTCTAGCTTCACAATTAGATTATTTATAAAGAATTTCATAGGAACACATGCATATTGCTCAAAGAAGCTAAGAATACATATGGGATTAAAATAAGTATCAGTACGAGAACCCTGAACATTGGTCACTCAAAGTAACCATAGAAGTAATAAACCTCTTACACGACCTTATTTTCTTATACTCATCCTCTTTCTATTAAGAGCACAATATAGAAAAAAATTCCAATTACAGAAAAGTTCTAGTTGAGCTTGGTTCTGACTAATGACACCTTTAATATAATAAAAATTTAAACAGATAGCAGAGTGCACCATCAGACTTTTCAGGATAAAATTCATAAACATAGCTGAAGCCTTCCTGAGCATTTCACACCTTGGGCACAATCTTAAATGGGTTTAAAAGAAAAAAAAAATCTGCGATTCCCTTCAACAAATGTCATGTTTCTCATAGAACAGAAAACACGGAATAATAAAAACCGTCATCTTTTTAATCCATGTTGTGTTTTTACCAAGAACATGTGTAAAAGAAAGTAATGGTTTTTGCTAGGATGACAGAAGTAACAGAATAAAAATCAGTACTTGTGATCAGCAAACTGCTTTACCAATGTTTGGGTGCAGGATGAGACTAATTCTAGTAATTCAGCATTCTGAACCTTCTTCTGTTATGCCTTCCTTCCTTTAATTTAGCTAAACTTTCAAAAAAATACTTAGACTTCATTTGTAGCAATAATGTCATTAAGAATATGATTCTGTTCCTTCGGAAGTATATTAATTGATTATACATTAAATAAAATATCATATTCCAGAATGAGTTCGTGTACATTACAAAATACAAGAGAGATCATGAAATTATTAGCATCTTCTTCCCCTACATCTTTCCTCCCCACTTCCAACTTTATTACTCTCAATGTAAGATTGAAGGACAACACACACAGGACTTCCTGAGATTGCTACCTACATCCCTCAGCCAAGTATAGAGGTGGCCCTAGGTTCCAAAACAAATGGAATAGAGACTTCACAGGTACTACTGAGGTGGAAAGACTTCGGAAATTACCCTTGTAAAAACAAAAAACAAAGGCACAACAACAACAACAAAAACAAAGTGTTCTCTCCAACATCTAGAGCAACTATGTGTGTAAAGATTAATAACCTGTGAGTAGATAAGGATTTTTTAAAATTTCAGCCATAAAGCAGTTATAAATATAAAATTGCCCTCAAATAATAAGGTATGTAAGAAGCATTCTTGCCTGACTAGCTGGAAGATAATGAATAGAAAAGAAATAGTATAAATGGAAAGACCAAGACTATAAGTTTTACAGACACACACACAAGCACATATACACATACATATATACATCTATACATACATATACACACATGCATATATAGACACATACACATAATACATGCTTATGCATAGACACATCTGTATAGTAATATGTTATATATATGCAAATATGCACATGTAATTTATATATACACATATGGATATATAATGTACTAATACAAATAAATCTACATATAGGTAAGTATATGCATACACACATATATGTATATATGCATATATATGTACATACATATATATTTATATATATGTAAATAGCTTTCCTATGGTTTTAGTATAAACTTTTATATATCACAGGTATACTTTGTATTAAACATATTTATTTTTACGTTGTGGATAAAGTACAAAAGCAACTGCTTCACTACTCAACATTAGGTAACTGTTACTTACCAATTTCAGTAATGTATCCATGATTTTATCAATATGTATAACTTTTATGTGACATTTCCATGTGTGTTTCAATGCCTCAATCCTCTCTAATTATTTATGATTTTTCCTTTTCCTATAAATGCTACTTGGATGATCTACCTAACCTGTTAGAAATACTAATATTTTCATTGTATTGACCTAAGTATTAATGAATCATTCAGTCTATCTCTCATTCTTCCTGCTTGACAAATATAGTCCCTTTCCTGGTCCTCCACATATTCTGTAAGACTTTGTATGCCACTGCTCTGAAACAAGTCTCTATTTGCAATATACTAGAGGGTTTGGTGTACATTATGGGTCTTACATGACATATTGGGTTAGTTACTTTGAATTTTAATTTTTTTTTTTGATATGTTAGGGTTTAAGAGACAGCCAGAACTTTGGGATCATTAAAATAGAATAACTGCAGCTTCCTTAATGTGATCCAGCTTGATATCCTCCTCCTACACACTTCAAAGCCAATTCATTGGCCATCTGCAATGCTTAACCAAGATATGCCCAACAATCGATTCATTTGATGTGCTGTCCAGGCAGCTGCATGCCATAATCTGAGCAATATGTGTTTTTAATTCACTTTTTCTTCTAGTTTGAAAGGGTGATTCTGGATTGTCCACATTATTATAAATTTTACCATGAAGATGTTCTGAAACTCCATGCAAGTAATATAATTTCATCCATGAATTTTGAGCATTTTAAAAACATTCAAAAAAACCCAAAACTTGACCATGGTGTTCTTTCACCCTTGGGAAAGTGGTCTTTCATGTTGAACATACATCTTATAAAATACTTTTTTGGTGTTAATTTTTGTGGAATTTTGAAAAATTATATCTTTAAAGCAAAGACTGTTGTGTTAGCTTAGATTATTTTACCATGTTTGAGGGACATCTTATCTTATTGTTGGGACTGGAAGCTCAAATCCGTGTGGACAGTCTCGGGCAGGTAAAAGTGGGACTTCTAAATCTTAGAGTCTTACGAGGCCCTCCATGAACAGCGGGGGTTCGAGAAGGTCAGACCGAGCTAGCTCGGCTAGCTCGGGTATTTCCGCCTCTCCCCCGGAGATACCTGATGGGTGGAGTCTCCCTGCCCTCGAGGTCGTCCCGGATTGGAGCACACCTAGTTACCTAACAGCACAGTATTGAGATGCAAACTGTGTGGCTGAAGATTAAGTAGGACTGAGGAAGCCTAAAAGCTCTCTTAGCACGTGTGGAGCCAAAGAGAAAAGTAGGGCTCCGCTTCTTTTCTTTCCTCTCTCCCCTCCCCCTCTCTCCCCGCTTGTACTTCTACTTCCAATCCCTTAAGCTTAGCCTTCTTAGGAAATCTCCCCCTCTTCGTCCTAAGAAAGAAGACCCCCTGCACTTGTAACCGAAACCCTGTAATAAAGCTCAACCCCTGTTTGACTCTGGAACGTCCTTTCTCTCATACGTGCATCCGGCATGGCCAGCCGAAGACCTGGACAGGTAAGAAAGACTCGGGTAGCCCAATACAGGCCTCTAGGCTTGGCATCTTATGAGAGTGTTACTTATAGGTCAACTTTCTTCACCTGACATTCAAAAGCTTTTATTGCTTGATCTCAACTAATCTTTTAAAAGTTTTCTCCATTTATTCTCAGTTGTATTGCATTCTTTTGATAATGTAGACACCTTATCTTTCCTCTCTCCTGTCATTTGTTTTCCCATCTTTGTTACTTGACTCAATGTCTTTCCCATAAGACTCTTTTTTTCGAATATCTATGCCTTTTTCAATGGGTGAAGTAGAAATAATGCAGAACATGAAGGCTTCTGGTATTTGCGAGCAGTATTATCATGGACAAACCACTCTAATCTACTTCATTTGTAAACAGGGATAATAAGATATGTCAACCTAGAAGGCTGTCATGATCAAATGAGATCATATCTATAAAGTAGCTTGAAAATATAAAAGCACTAAACAAATACAATCTTTTATTAAATGTCACTCTTCCTGAATCCTTCCTGAATCCAAAGCAGTGTTTGCTCATTCCTCTTTCCTCTGAGATTTCAGAACACTTTGCACTTAAATTTTGGTACATGTTACTTATTACCTTGGATTACAGATGTTTCTTTTCATGTTCTTTACTAAATAATATCAGATTCTCCATAAAGGGAGGGATAAAAGAATGGACACTGATGCATTACAAATACTAGCAGTAACTGACACACATCCAGTAGCAGAAATCATGGTGGAAGAATTTGAAAATTTGAAAAGGGAGGAACTATGAACTGATACTAATTGAGATTTAATTAGGTAAAGAGAAATCCAACCCAACTATAAAGTAGTAGTTGCCAAAGCAATTGGTTCCTGGGATTGGTTGTCAGATTGTCAGGAACTGAATCTGAAGGTTAAAGGACCAAATAAACTCCAAGTGGGTAAATTGAAAATAAGGGCAGAGGGTATGGGATGAAAATTGAACCAGGACAATCTACCTCTTTGTTCTCTTGGCAGTTTCACTGGCCTGGAGACATGGATTAGGGCCTAAATACAGCCAAAGCATACTGCCGTAATCAAAGAAGGGAAACAATTTAAGTCTTGGGTGCATAACTCTATGCAATTTTGGAAGATTACGCCAACTCGGGTTCAGCAGTAGTGAAATCTGGATAAGTGGAAATAAATGTTGCCAGCAATATTCATCAGGAAGAATACCATGAGAGGCCAATAAACAGAACTATTACATGGGTATTATGCTTTCCTGGGTTCCTACATTCATAAATCAATCATCAACATTCATTAAGCACCTGGTATATGGGAAACTCTCTGCTTAGTACTGAAATAAAATTACAAAGAATGAAATAATGCCTATTCTCAAGGAATTTTTAAATTCTAACAAAAGAAATAGCAAAAACATAAGCAACTATATAAAGAATAGATACATTAAAGATAAATTCAAAGTGGGTAAATACATGGTAATTGAGAGGAAGGATTTCAGCACTTGGAGGGGTAAGGAAAGATTTCATTCAGAATGTAGTGCTTGAGCTACATATTAAAGAAAAAGAAAAATTCTGGGAGACAATGTTGAACAGGTAGTATTATTCAAGGCACAAGATGGTGAGGAAATTAGTGCAAAGACATAAAGGTATTGCAGGAGATGGATCACAGAGCACAAGAAATAATGTCTAATGAAGTTGAAAAGATAGGTTAGGCTAAGTTTGGAAAAGCTTTGAAAACTAAAAAACAGAAGTCCATTTTATTCTAGAGTTTATAGCGAGCCACTGAAGTTTATTAAGCAAGTGAATGACTCTTCTTAAGGAAACTCACTTTTTTCCACTAATTTATTTATTTTTAGTTTTCAACACTGACTTCCACAAGATTTTGAGTTCCAAATTTTCTCCCCATCTCTCCCTCTACTCACCCCAAAACAGCATGACTTCTGATTACTCCTTCCCCGAGTGTGCCCTCCCTGCTATGGTATCCCCCTTCTTTTTCTTTTCCTTTCTTTTCTCTTGTAGGGCAAGATAGATTTCTATACCTCATTGCCTGTATGTCTTATTTCCCTGTTGGATGTAAAAACAATTTTTAAACATTTGGTTTCAAAACTTTGAGTTCCAACTTCTCTCCCTTCCTCTCTGGCCACTCATTCCCATTGAGAAACAAGCACTTTGATATAGATTATACATGTAATGTGGTGCAAAACACTTCCATAACAGTCACGTTGTGAAAGACTAATTATATTTCTGTCCATCCTATCCTGCCCCCCCCTTATTCTATTATATCTTTTGACCCTGTCCCTCCTCAAAAGTGCTTACATCTAAATACCCCTTACTGCCTTTTGCTCTCACTGCTATCATCCCTCTATGTCCCCCACTTATGCTCTTCTCCTCTAGTTTCCTGTAGAGTAAGTTAGATTTTCATACCAAATTAAGTGTGCATGTTATTTCCTCCGTAAGACAAATTAGATGAAAGGAAGGTTCAGTCTTTCCTCTCACCTCACCCCTCTTCCCCTCCATTGAAAAGGTTTTTTCTTGCCTCTTGTATTTCAGAGATAATTTACTACATTCTATTTCTTCTATTTTCCTTCTTGCAACATATTCCTCTCTGACTGCTTAATTTTATTTTTTTTAGATATCATGCCTTATATTCAACTCACCCTGTGCCCTCTGTCTATATGTATATAATCCCTCCCAGTACGTCAGTACTGAGATAAGTCTTAAGAGTTACAAATATGATCTTTCCATGTAGGAATGTAAGCAGTTCAACTTTAGTAAGTCCCTTAGAATTTCTCTTTCCTGTTTACCTTTTCATGCTTTCTGTCAGTCTTGTGTTTGAAAGTTAAATTTTCTACTCAGTTCTGATCTTTTCACCAAAAATGTTTGAACATCCTCCATTTCAGTGAATGATCAGTTTTTGCCCTGAGTAATTATACTAAGTTTTGCTGGATAGGTGATTCTTGGTTTTAACTCAAGCTTCTTTAACCTCTGGAATATCATATTCCAAGGTGTTTGATCCTTTAATGTAGAAGCTGCTAGATCTTGTGTTATCCTGATTTTATTCCCACAATACTCCAATTGTTTCTTTCTAACTGCTTGCAATGTTTTCTCCTTGACCCGGGGTCTCTGGAATTTCGCTTACTATATTCCTAAGCATTTTACTTTGGGGATCTCTTTCAGGAGATGATTGGTGGATTCTTTCAATATCTATTTTACCCTCTGGTGCTAGAATATCAGGGCACTTTTCCTTGACAATTTCATGAAAGATGATGTCTAGGCTCTTTTTTTTTTTTATCATGGCTTTCAGATAGTGCCATAAATTCTAAATTTTCTCTTCTGGATCTATTTTCCAAGTAACTTATTTTTCCAATGAGTTATTTCACAATGTCTGCTATTTTTTTCATACTTCTGGTTTTGTTTTATAATTTCTTGATTTTTCATGAAGTCAATAGCTTCCACCTGCTCCATTCTAATTGTTTAGGAATTATTTTCTTCAGTGAACTTTTGGACCTCCTATTCCATTTGGTCAATTGTGCTTTTTAAGGAATTCTTCTCCTCATTGGCTTTTTAGATCTCTTTTGTCATTTGGGTTAGTTTTTTTTTTTTATGGTGTTATTTTCTTCAGCATTTTTTGGGTCCCCTTTAGCAAGCAGTTGACTCATTTTTCATGATTTTCTTGCATCACTCATGTCTCTTCCACTCTTCCAAATTTTTCCTTTACTTCTCTTATTTGATTTTCAAAAACCTTTCTGACCTCTTCCATGGCCTGAGACCAATTCATATTTTTCTTGGAAACTTCGAATGTAGGAGCTTTGGCTTTCTTGTCTTCTTCTATTTCTGTGTTTTGATCTTCCTTGTCACCATGACAAGATTTTATAGTATGATTCTTTTTCAGGTTTTTTTTTATCATTTTCCTAGACATTAATTTTACTTTTGAGCCCTTTGTTAAAGCAGTTCTCTTCTTCCAGTGGGAGTGGGCCATATACTGTCAGCTACTTGATCCCTGCACATTCTGTGGGCCTAGAGCTCCAAAAACAGCCGTTGCTGCTTCCCCTGCTTCTGCTGTGTCTGCTGCATGTTCTTCTACCTCTCCCTCAAACTGGCACTGGGATCAGATCACACAGGTTAAATAGATATTTTCTATTTACCGCGGTATTTTGGGGTTGTGAAGTCTGCAAACCACTGCAGGTACCAGAGATTTAGTGCCTTGGGGTTCCATTTGTCCTGGCATAGCCCTTGTTGGACTGTGTTCTGATCCCACCCTGGAGCCATAGGTGCTTCCTGTCAAATTTCCAGGCTGTCTTTGACTAGAGATTTGCTTCATTCCATCATTCTATGGATTCTTCAGCTCCAGATTCGTTTAAAGTCATTTTTACAGGTATTTGGCTGAGTCTGGTGGTGGGAGCTCTAGAAGTCCCTGCTTTTATTTCCACCATCCTGACTCTGCCCCTCAGAATATCACTTTATCTTGATTGATATAATGAAATGTTTCCTGGTTCACACGAATACCTATAGTGTTACTTGAACTTTGAATTATTGTAACTGGTAATGTTAAAGGCATGAAATGGTGAATGCCTACATGCTGATCTACCTATCAACAAAGTCTAAAGAAAAGATGTGCAGTCTCTGGGTAGATTTCATCTGATCTTTGCACTATTTATATAAACCATCTGCTGCTCAAAACTTAAAGAATCTAGCCTTTCCTGAGTCTGTTGAAATCACAAGTGCTACTTGTTTTTGTAGAGAAATATTGCTGTGAAGAGACAAGAACCAATATAGAAAAATCATTTCAATAATAAACCCATAGTTGAGAGAATAAGTGTCTAGGAGGGCTATACTGGCCCTACTCTACAAACTTGGATACTGACTGCTGCCTACTAGAGCTCATAAGCCTCAATATTATCAATGTCATCACTGTCATAGCATAGGCAGTCACTGTGATAAGGTATATTTAGACATAACTGGCTTCTCAGGGTACTCATGCAGAATATTTGAAAATTACAGTATGAACAATATGTGTCACCCATTTTGGATCTTGAGCACAGTGCTCTTCCCTGACTGGGACATCTTCACTATCCTTTCTCCTTGTAAGTGAAGTTATTGCTTCCTATTATCAAAAGCAAAACATGGGTTAGATTTCTAGTCAAAGGATTTTGGTTCATATTCTCATTCTGAAATTTCTTCCTTTTATGACCTTATACAAGTCACTTAAAATCTCTGAGCCTGTTTCCTCATTTGTAAAAAGTAGATGTTAGACTAGATTTTTTGATATTATGAACTCCTCCAATGCATTAGGCAACAGTACATGATTAGAAGGGGACTGGAGGAGTGTTCTTTCCTCTAGGAATTCAATTGTTACTCCATTTACTGGGAATTTCCAATTAGAGAAGCAGAAGAACCAAAGAAGGGAGCAGGAGACAATGATTTCTGAATATATGTGAATGAAAAATCTGTATAGTAACGGAAAAAAATGGAGGTGGTGGAGCCAAGATGGCAGAGTGAGCACAGGTACTCACCTATGCACTATGACAATTCCCTTCGGATACCTTAAAAAGAGAGTCCAAACAAATTTTAGAGTGGCAAAATCTACCAGGAGACAGTATATGTCAGATTTCCAGCCCTGGGCAGCTCAAAAGGTCAATGGGAAGGATCTGTTACATGGGGCTGGGGAAGTGCAGAGAACACAGGTTGTACCAGTGCAGACCCCACCATAGCAAAGCCAAGCAGGAAACACCAGACAGACTGAATCAGAAGCAGCAGTGGAGATTCTCATACACATCAGCACAGGATGAAAGTCCAGTGGTTGAGTGAGAGAGAAGCACAAGACCCCCTGCAACAGCAGCTGCTACTCCTGAGACTATCTATCTGGCCCCAGATTAAATGTTTTTAAGTCACCAACTTGAACTTCTAGGAGCCAAGATAGTGGAGTGATCTGTAAGTGCTCATACCCTCCTTTTGTTAACCTTGAAAAATGCAGAGAACATTTCCCCAGGAAAAATCCTGGAAAAGTGGAATCAGCCAAAGAAGCAAGCAGTCTCTCAGCTCCAGAAGCTAGGAAAATAGAGGAGACACCCTTTTGCTGTGGCTGAAGGGAACTAGTACAGGACTGGAGCTATCCCAGACAGTCTCAACTCAGTGAACTAGGGCAAGATCCTGAACCCCAGGGGAAATGAGCCCATAAGCACAAACAGCAAGATGCCAGGCATGCCTGAGCACAGCCACGGTAATTGGGAAGACATCAGCACAGAGGAGTTTTCACCAACTGCGGAGCCTGTCTGTGCTCTAACTCAGGGGAGGAGACCGCCTGCTTCCAGAACAACCCTCCCCCACACCACATGCAGTGAGCTTCAAGGTAAGTCAGGGAAAAATCAGAAGAACTTCAGCTGTCCTCTGCCTTTACATGCCAGCCAGCTCAGCACTAGGCATTCTAGCTTCCAGTTGAAACAGCCAGAGGTCACAATATACAAAGCCTTAAGTTGTCAGGACATTAACTGTGGTACAGAGATCCCTGTGCCCCAGAAACAGAGATTCACTTTAAAAAGCAAGGGGAAAAGAAAGCATCATTAGCAAGGAGCAAACAAGAAACAAAAAGACCATAGAATTTTACTATGGAGACAAAGACCAAAATATAAATACAGAAGAGGTCAGCATTGAGAGTGTACTCCCATCTGAAACCTCAGCAGGAATATGAACAGGTCTCGAGCCCAAAGAGCATTCGTGCAAGAGCTCAAGAAGGATTCTAAAAGTCAAATTAGAGTTGTAGAAAAAAAATTGCCCAATGATTTTAAAATTATGAAAAAATAATTCACCGAAGAGAACATTTCCTTAGAAAGGAAAATTAGGCAAATGGACAAGGACAAAACCTAACTGGAGAAAATAGCACCTAAAAAGGAACAATTGGACAAATAGAAAAGGAGATGCAAAAGTTAGCTGAAGAGAACAATTCATTAACATTACAATTGGGAAAGTAGCAGTTAATGACTCTATGAGCAATCAAGAATCAGTCAAAAAGAATCTCAAGGATGAAAAAAAATAGAAGAATGAAAAAATAGAAGAAAATGTAAAATATCTCATTGAAAATCAACTGACCTGGAAAATAGATAAAGGAGAGAAACTATAAGAATTATTGTTCTACCAGAAAGTCATGAGGACAAAAAAAAAGGCTCGATAATTTCTTCCAAGAAGTCATCAAGGAAAACTGTCTCGAGGTCCTAGAGCAAAATAGTCATCGAAAGAATTCACGTATCACCTCCTGAAAGAGATGAAGTGAAAACTGAAAGCAGCAAGGAGTATTTTATCCAAATTCCAGTAATATCAATTAAAGATAAAATACTGCATGCAGCCATAACAAAAATTCAAAAATGGAGGAACCACAGTCGAGATAACACAAGACTTTGCAGTTTCCACATGAAAAAAATGGAGGAATTGGAATATGATCTTCCGTAAGGCAAAGGAGTTTGCACTACAACTAAGGATCAATTTCCCAGGAAAATTGAGCATAATATTCCAGGCAAGGAGGTGGACATTTAATGAAATAAGGGATTTTCAGAACTTCCTGATGAACAGCCCCAACCTAAGTAGAAAATTTGATCTTTAAACACAAGACTCGAGAGGCATTAAGAAGTAATAAATGGGAGAAAAAAACAAACTAAAACCTTGTTATTCAATTTGGACAAATTGTTCACATCCCTAAAAGGGAGGTTGATACTTGTTAATATTGAGAATTTTATATTTATTATGACAATAAAAAAGAATATACATAGAGATGTGATGATAAAAATGTGACTTAAGTGTTCAAAGTGATTGTAATGTGAGATGTGAAAAGGAGGAAGAAGCGAAAGATAAATTACATTACAGGAAAATCAACAAAAACAAATTATAGTAGAGGGAAAGTGGGCAGGAAAATGAGGTCTGTTTGAGATGTACTCTCCTCTGACTTGCTTCAAGGAAGGAATAAGAATATTAGTTAAGTATAGAAATCTAACTTGCTCTAAAGGCAAAGGGAAAAGAAAAGGGAGGGGGAGGCTAAAAGGGAGAGAAGAAGTATTCAGAGAAAAGGGAATAAAAGGAAAGGGCTTGAAAGAAGGGTGGGAAGAATGAAGGAGGTGCTGGCCAAAACTTAAAACTCTCTTGTTCAGGGGAAGGGAGAAGTGTGAACTAAAATAATAAAGGGGGAAGTAGGATGGAGAGAACATAGTAATAATAACTGTAAATGTGAATGGGATGAATTTTCCCCATGAAATGGAGGCAGAGAGCAGAATGGATTAAAAACCATAATTCAACAATATGTTGCATACAAGAAACATATTTGAAATAGGGGGATACAGGGTAAAGGTAAAAACTTGGGGAAGAGTTTGTTATGCTTCAGCTGATGTAAAAAAAAAACTGGACAGCAATTCTAATCTGAGACAAGCAAAGTAGAAATATATCTAATCAAAAAAGATAAGGAAATATACTATATCCTGATAAGAGACACCATAGACAATGAAACAATATCATTATCAAATATATATGAACCACGTGGAATACCATCCAGATTTCTTTTTTAAAAAAAAATATTTATTTTTTGTTTTCAACATTCGCTTCCACAAGATTTTGAGTTCCAAATTTTCTCCCCATTTCTCCCCTCCCCCCACCCCAAGACACTGAGAAGTGGGATTATCTCTTCCCCAATCTGTCCTCTGTACTATGAAACCCCTCACTTCCATTATCTCCATCTTCTCTCTTTCATGTAGGGCAAGATAGAATTCTATACCCTATTACCTGTATATTTTATTTCCTACTTGCAGGCAAAAACAATTCTTATTATTTCTTCCTAAGTTTTTGAGTTCCAACTTCTCTACTTTCCTCCTTCCCCACACATTCCTACTGTGAAGGGAAGCAATTCAATATAGGCTATAGATGTGTAGTTTTGCAAAGGACTTTCATAACAACCATGTTGTGAAACACTAACTATATTTCCCTCCATCCTATCCTATCCCTCATTTGTTTTATTCTCTCTTTTGCTCTTGTCCTTCCCCAAAAGTGTTTATTTTAATTAAACCCTCCTCCCATTTGCCCTCCCTTCTACCATACCACCCACACCCCACTTATCACCTTCTCCCCTACTTTCATGTACACTAAGATTAGTTTTCCTGCCAACTGGAGTGTGCATGTTATTCCCTCCTTAAGACAAATTTGATAAGAGTAAGCTTCACTCTTTCCCTCTCATCTTTCACTTTGTCCCTCCAATGAAAGTGATTTTCCTTGCCTCTTCAATGAGAGGTAATTTGCGTCATTCAATTTTTCCCTTTCTCCTCCCAATATATTCCTCTCTCACCCCTTAATTTCATTTTGTTTAGATATCATCCTTTCCTATTCAACTCATCTCATACCCTCTGTCTATATGTATATAATCCCTCCAATTATTCAAATACTGAGAAAATTTTCAAGAATTACAAATATAGCCTTTCCTTGTAGGAATGTAAACAGTTCAGCTTCAGTAAATTCTCTTTCTTGTTTACCTTTTCGTGCTTCTCTTGATTCTTGTGTTTAAAATCATATTTTCTATTCAGCTCTGGTTTTTCCATCAACAATACTTGAAAGCACTCTAATGGAATGATCATTTTTCCCCCTCAAGTATTATACTCAGTTTTGCTGGGTAGGTGATTCTTGGTTTTAATCTTAGTTCCTTTGACATCTGGAATATTGTATTCCAAACCCTTCAATACCTTAATGTAGAAGCTGCTAGATCTTGTGCTATTCTGATTGCATTTCCACAATACTCAAATTGTTTCTTTCTAGCTGCTTACAGTATTTTCTCTTTGATCTGGGAACTCTTTCTTTTCTTTTCACTTCTTTTTCAGGAACTGATCAGGGGATTCTTTCAGTATTTAGTTTACCCTCTGATTCTAGCATATCAGTGTAGTTTCCCTTGATAAATTCATGAGAGATGATGTCTAGGCTCTCTTTTTCATCATGGCTTTCAGGAAGCCCCACAATTATTAAATTGTCTCTCCTGGATCTTTTTTCCAGGACAATTGTCTTTCCAATGAGATATTTCACATTGTCTTCATTTTTTACCTTCTTTGGTTTCATAATTTCTTGGTTTTTCATAAAGTCATTAGCTTCTATCTCTTCCATTTTAATTCTTAAGGGACTATTTTCTTCAGTGGCCTGTTGAATCTCCTTTTCCATTTAGCTAATTCTGCTTTTTAAAGAATTTTCTCCCTATTGGATTTTGGGACCTCTTTTGCCATTTGGGCTAGTCTATTTTTAAAGGCGCTATTTTTTTTTTCCAGCATTTTTTGAGTCTCCTTTAGAAAGCTGTTGTTTTGCATTTCAAGATTTTCTTGCTTTACTTTAATTTCTCTTTCCATTTTTTCTTCCACTTCTCTTAATTGATTTTTAAAATCTTTTTTGAGCTCTTCAATGGCCTGAGACCATTGCAAATTTATTTTGTAGGTTTTAGATGAAGAAGTCTTGACTTTTATGTCTTCCTCTAATGGTATACTTTGTTCTTCCTCTTCTGAAAGGATGGAGGAAAATATCCGTTCACCAAAAAAGTTTCCTTTTGTTGTCTTACTTTTTCCCCTCTTTTGGGCATTTTCCCAACCAATTGTTTGACTTTTGAGTCCTTTGTCAAGTGGAGGGCATAGTCAAGGGACCTATAAGTTCTCAGTTCCTCCAGTGTGACACAATTAAGGGAGAGATCTTGATTCTGAGGGCTCAAAAAATGGACACCGCAGTCACCTGGGGCTGGACCTAGGGCAGGACTCTACTCCCTTCTCACTTATGTGAAAGCACTTTCTCACAGATCTTGAAGCTGTCTCTGGTGTTTGTGAATTAAAGAATCTTGGAACTGCAGTTGTTATCCAAGATTCCATGCCCTGCTCCAGTACTGTCCCTGCCACAACATTATCCACTTTGGGCCCGGTGAGATAGACCATTCCTGTTGGCCTTTCAGGCTGCCTTGGGCTGGAAATCTCTTTCACTCTGTCGTCTTGTGTCTTCTGCTGCTCTGGAATTTGTTTAGAGTTATTTTTGTAGATATTTTATGGAATTTTTTGAGAGAGCTACGAGAAGTGCGTCCTTCTACCCCATCATCTTGGCTTCCTCTCAGTATCCACACTCTTAGAGGAGAAGTTAAAGGAGTCAGAGGAAGAAATAGATAGCAAAACAATACTAGTGGAGGACATCAACTTCCCACTCTCTGAACTTGATACATCTAACTTCAAATTAAACAAGAAAGAAATTAAGGAGGTAAATAGAACTCTGAATAAAGTAGATATGACAGATATCTGCAGAAAACTGAATGAGGAAAGAAAGGAATATAGCTTTTTATCAGCCTTATTTGGCAAACACGCAAAAATTGGCCATGCTCTAGGGCATAAGAATCTCAAAATCCAGTTCTGAAAGTCAGCGATAGTCAATGTATCCTTCTTAAATCATAATTCAATACCAATTGTATGTAATAAAAGGCAATGGCAAGAGAGACCAAAAATTAACTGGAACCTAAATAATCTAATCCTAAAGAATGAGTGGGTTAAACAACAAATCACAGAAACAATAACTTCATTCAAGAGAATGGCAATAATGGGACAAGCTACCAAAATGTATGTGATATTGCAAAAGTGGTTTGTAGGGGAAGTTTTATATCATTGAAAGACTACATGAATAAAATAGAGAAAGAGGAAACCAATGAATTGGACATGCAGCTGAAAAAGCTAGAAAAAGAACAAATTGAAAATCCCCAAGTAAATACAAAATTTGAAATCCTGAAAACTGAGGAACAAAGCCCAGGGGAACTGAAGGGGTGAAAATTGCACAGACCCAGGTATCTGCAGCAGTAGCTCCTGAGGTTATCAGTCCTCAGATTAAATGTCTGTAAGCCACCTACCAGGAGCCAAGATGTCAGAGTGACTGTAAATGCTCTCCCTTTTCCTTGATGACATTGAAAGACTCATGAAATATTTCCCCAGGAAAATCCTGGATCAGTGAGATCAGCCTAATGATAAACAGTTTCTAATCATGTGAGGTTATGAAAATCGCTAAGCAGGGTTCCTCTTTCTGTGGCTGAAGGGGATCAGTGCAGGACCCGAGCTGTCCCAGACAGCCCCACCTCATGAAAGCAGGAGGAGATCCAGAGACCCATGGGGTGGAACACCCAATCGCCAACATGAGGAACCCAGGCATGCTTCAGCAGCCCAGGGGACTCATAAAGGTACTAGGACAGACAAGATCACCAACCACGTAGCTTGCCTATGCTCTAGATAAGAAGTGAAGACCTATTGTAGCCATACCACCCCTTCCCCACACTTAACAACCTAGCTCCAGGGTAACTGTGGGGAAACCCAAAAAGACCTCACCTACTCTCCTTTCCAACACCAGCCAATTCAGCACCAGGTAAGCTGCAGCATGTTAGCTTCTAGCTGAAAGAACAAAAGGTCAAAACACACAAAGATTTAAGTTCAAGGCAGAAGAACTGTGCCCTAGAAGCAGAGATCTATTTTTAAAGCCAGGAAAAAGATGATCAGTAACATCATGAGTAAGAACCAAAGGAGAAAAGAGAAGATCATTGAATCTTTCTGTGGAGATAAGGCCCAAAGCATGAATACCAAAGTGGTCAGCAGTGAGACAATATTCTCATCTGAGACATCAGAAGGAATATGAACTTGTCACATGAACAGAGACAATTGTTAGAGGAGCTGAAGAAGAATTTTTAAAGTCAAGTTAGAGAAATAGAAGAAAAACTGGCCAATGATTTTTATATATTAAAAAATAAATCAAGGAAAATTTAAAAGGAAAATTGGACAAATGGAAAAGAAAGTACAAAAACCAACTGGAGAAAATGACGCCTTAAAAGAAATGATTGGACAGATGGAGAAAGTAATGTAAAAGTTAACTGAAGGAAACAATTTGATAAAAGTTAGAATTGGGCAAGTAGAAACTAATGACTCTATGAAACATCAAGAATCAGTCAAACAAAATCTAAAGAATGAAAGGATAGAAGAAAATGCAAAATATCTATTTAGAAAAAAATTGACTTGGGAAATATATTCAGAAGAAAAAAAATCTAATAATTATTGGTCTACCAGAAAACCACGATGAAAAAAAGAGCCTAGATAATATCATCAAGGAAAACTTCCCAGAAGTCCTAGATCCAGAGAAATAAGTAATCATTGAATGAAACCACCATCCACCTTCATAAAGGGATCTGAAACTAAAAACACCAAGGAATACAATTGCCAAATTCCAGAACTATCAAGTGAAGGAGAAAATACTACAGGCAGGAAAAAAGAAATCATGCAAATATTAAGGAGCTACAGTCAGGATCACACAGGAACTTGCAGCTTCTACGTTAAAATATTGAAGGAATTGGAATATGACATTCCATAAGGCAAAGGAGCTGGTACTGCAAAGGGACTACAACCCAGAAAAGTTGAGCATAATATTTCAGGCAAGGAGATGGACATTCCATTAAATAAGGGATTTCCAGATGTTCCTGATGAAAAGGCCAGAGATCAATAGAAAATTTGATCTTCAAAAACAAGTCTCAAGAGAGGCATAAAAAGGTAAAAAGGGGGAAAAGTTTGTTATTCAATATGGGCAGACTGTTTACATCCCTATTAGCGAAGATGGTACTTGTTAATCTTGAGAATTGTATATTTGTCATGATATCTAAAAGAGATATACATAGATAGGGGGAACGGGTATAAAGTAAATGATGTGATGATAAAAATGTGATTTAAAGGTGAGAAGGGATTGTAACAGGAGTTGTGATAAGTAGGAGGCAGAAAATAGTAAATTATATCAGAGGAAGAGGCACAAAATTATTTTACAGTAGAGGAAAAGAGGGGAGGTGGTGAGCATTGTTTGATATATAATCTCATTCAGTTTGGTTCAAGGAGGGAACAGCAAACTCAGTTAAGTACAGAAATTTGACTAGCTCTATAGGCAGTAGGAGGGTAAGGTGGAAAGAAAATGGAAGGGAGGCTAAAGGGAGGGAAGAAGTAGTAATATTAAAGGGGAATAAAAGAGAAAAGAGATTAAAGAAGGAAGGGAAGATTGAGGGAGGTGGTCGTCACAAATTAAAATTCTATTGTAGAGGGGAAGTGAGAACTAAAAGCACAAATGGTGGGAGATAGGATGAAGGGAAAGATAAAGACAGTAATCATAACTGTGAATGTGAATGGGATGAACTCTCGCATAAAACAGAGATGGATAGCAGAATGCATTAAAAATCATAATGTAACAATATATTGTTTATAAGAAACACATTTGAAATGGGGGGATACACACAGGGTAAAGGCTAAAGTATGGAGCAGAATATACTGTGATGTAAAAGAGGAGAGGTAGCAATCCTAATCACAGCCAAAGCAAAAGCAGATATAGATCAAATCAAAAGAGATAAAGAAGGAAATGATATCCTGGTAAAAGGCACCATAGACAACGAAGCAATATCATTACTAAACATATATGCTCCAAGAGGTATAGCATCAAAATTCTTAGAGAAGAAGTTAAGGGAGTTAAAGGAAGAAATAGAGAGCAAAACCATACGAGTGGGGGACTTCAACTTCGCCCTCTCTGAACGTGATATATCTAACCTCAAAATAAACACGAAAGAAGTTAAGAAGATGAATAAAACTCTGAATAAGACAGATATGATAGATCTCTGGAGAAAACTGAATGTGGATTGAAAGGAATGTACATTTTTTCATCAGTAAATGACACACATACAAAAATTGGTCATGTGCTAGGGCATAAAATCTCACAATTCCGTACAGATATGCACAAATAGTGAATACATCTTTCTCAGATCATAATGCAATAAAAATTATATTTAATAAAAAGCTATAGAGAGATAGACCAAAATTATTTGAACACCAAATAAGCTAATTCTAAAGAATGAGTGGGTTAAACGGTAATCACAGAAACAATCAGCAACTTTATTCAAGAGAATGACAATAATTAGACAAGCTATTAAATCTTATGGGATACTTCAAATGTAGTTCTTAGAGGAAGTTTTCTATCTTTGAATGTCTACATGAATAAAACAGAGAAAGAGGAGATCAATGATTAGGGTATGCATCTGAAAAAACTCTACAAAAGTAAATTGAAAACCCCTATGTAAATAACAAATTACAAATACTGAAAGCCAAAGGAGATATCAAAAACACTGAAATTAAGAAAACTGTTGAACTAATTAATAAAACTAAGAGCTGGTTTTATGAAAAAGTCCATAAAATTGATAAACCTTTGGGCAATTTGATTTAAAAAAAGAAGAAAATCAAATTACCAAAATCAAAAATGCAAAGGGTCAACTCATTTCCAGGGAAGAAGAAATTAAAACAATCACTGGAAATTGCTTTGTCCGACTGTATACCCATAAATTCGACAATCTAAATGAGATGGATGATTACTTTAAAAATATATAAATTGCCTAGATTGACAGAAGAGGAAATTGAATACTTCATTAACCCTATCAGAAAAAGAAACTGAACAAGCCATCAATGAACTCCCTAGGAAAAAATCTCCAGGGCTGGATGGATTTACAAGTCAATTCAATCAAACATTGGGTGAAGTTAATTCTAATAGTATTATGTAAACTATTTGGGAAAATTGAGGAAGAAAGAGTCCTCCCAAATTCTTTTTATGATATAAATATGGTTGAGATACCTAAACCAGGAAGACCTAAAACAAAGAAAGAAAATTATAGACCGATTTCTCTAATGAATATCGATGGAAAAAATTTTAAGATTTTATCTAAAAGAATACAGCAACTTATCACGAGAATAATACATTATGATCAGGTAGGACTTTTACCAGGAATGCAAGGTTTGTTCAATTTTAGGAAAACTATTAGCATTATTGATGATAGCATCAGCCAAACTAACAGAAACCACATGATTATCTGAATAGATGCAGAAAAACCTTTGACAAAATACAACACCCATTCCTATTGAAAACACTGGAGAACGTAGGAATCAATGGAACTTTCCCTAAAATAATAAGCAGTATCTACCTAAAACACTCATCAAGTAATATATGCAGTGGGGATAAGCTAGATGCCTTTCCAATAAGATCACGGGTGAAACAAGGATGTCCATTATCACCACTGTTATTCAATATGGTACTAGACATCTTAGCTGTAGCAGTAACAGAAGAAAAAGAAATTGAAGGAATTAGAACAGGCAAAGAAGAAACAAAGTTATCATTCTTTGCAGATGATATGATGCTATATTTTGAGAATCTCAGAGAATCAAGTACAAAAAAAACTACTTGAAATAAAAAACAACTTTGGCAAAGTTGCAGGTTACAAAATAAACCCACACAAATTATCTGAGTTCCTATATAGTACTAACAAAGCCCAACAGCAAGAGATAGAAGGAAAAATCCCATTTAAAGCTAAGGTAGATACTATAAAATATTTGGGATTCTGCCTGCCAAAACAAACTCAGGTACCATATGAGCACAATTACAAAACACATTTTGCACAAACAAAGTCAGATCTATGTAAGTGAAAAAAACATCAGCTGTTCATGGGTAGAACGAGCCAAGATAATAAAAATGACAATCCTATCTAAAATAATTTACTTTTTCAGTGCCACACGAATCAAACTATCAGATAATTATTTTCTAGAACTACTAAAAACAATATCAAAATTCATCTGGAAGAACAAGAAGTCCAGAATATCAAGGCAAGTAATGGAAAGAAATCCTAGGGAAGGTGGCCTACCCCTACCAGATCTCAAATGATATTGTAAAGCAGCAATTATGAAAACCACTTGGAAGTGGCTAAGAAACAGAGGGGTAGATTAGTGAAATAGGTTAGATACTCAAGACACACTAGTTAATGACTACAAGGATCCCAGCTACTGGGATAAGAACGTACTGTTTCACAAAAATTGCTGGGAAAATTGGATAACAGTGTGCGGGAAACTGGTCATAAACCTATGTCTGACACCATACACAAGAATGAAGTCCAAATGGGTACATAATCTAGGTATAACGATTGATGCTATAAACAAGTTAGTGGAGCAAAGAATACTGTATTTGTCAAATTTATGAAGAAATTCTTGATTAACAAGAGACAGAAAATATTATGAAGTGCAAAATGGACAATTTTGATTACATTAAATTGAAAAGATTTTGCACAAACATATCCAATGCAACCAAGGTTAAGACGTAAGCAGAAAACTGGGAAAGAATTTTTGCTACTAGTGTCTGTGATAAAGGCCTCATTTCCAAAATATATAGAGAACTAAGTCAAGTGTACAAGAATACGTCATTCTCCAACTGATAAATGGTGAAAGGATATGAACACATAATTTTCAGAGGAAGAAATTAAAACTATCTATAGTCATATAAAAATGCTCTAAATCATTATTGATTAGAGAGATGCCACTCAAAACAACTCTCAGTTTCTACGTCACACCTCTCACATTGGCTAACATGACAAAACAGGATAATGTTAAATGTTGGAGAATATATGGGAGAGTTGAAACTAATTCATTGTTGGTGGAGCTGTGAGCTGATCCAGCCATTCTGGAGAGCAAATTGGAAATACGCCCAAAGGACTATAAAAATATATATACCTTTGGACCCAGCAATATCACTCTTGGAACTGTATCCTAAAGGGATGATAAAAATGAGAAAAAGCCCCACATGTAGAAAAATATTTATAGCAGCTCTCTTTGTGGTGACCAAGAACAGGAAACCTAGGCAATGTCCATCAATTGGGAAATGGCTGAACAAGTTGTGGTATATGAATCTAATAGAATACTGTTTGCTGTAATAAATGGTGAACAGGAAGACTTCAGGGAGGCCTGAATGGAGTTATACGAGCTGATGCTGAGTGAAAGGAGCAGAACAGTAACAGCTACAGTGTACGAGAAATGTTTCTCATAGACTTAGCACTTCGATGCATTGCAAGAACCTAAAACATTCCCAAAACACTCTTCAGGCAAAATGCCATCCACATCCAGAGAAGGAACTATAAAATTGGGATGTAGAAGGAACCAGACCACTTTCTCTTGTCTTGTGTTTTGTTTTTGTTTCGTATTTCTCATCGTTTCTCCCATTTATTTTATTTCTTCTTTGTAACATGACTAATTTGAAAATGTGTTTAATAAAAATATATATGTAGAACCCATTTAATATTGCATTTCTTGGGGAAGGAGAGGGAATGATTTGGCAGAAAATTAAGACTTATGGAAGTGATGATTAAAAATTGAAAACAAATAAACATAAATAATGGAGAAGTGTGTCCCTCTACTTTAAAATACTTTTGGGTGCTAATGAGTTTGGCTTTCCTAATTTTATTACCTCTAAAGAAAATGTTTTGGGTATATTGTGAGGAGTTCAGCTTTTCTGTCTCACAGTTGGAAAGCTTCTTCATTTCTTTATGTATTGAAGGAAACATTTGTAGAGCACTTGCAAGGCACTTTTTTTTTCTGTCTTCTTAATAAATGCAAATTATCTCTTCCCTAAGAAATAAACCAGATGGTAAAATTTTCAGAATCTTAACAAAATAAATGAAGGCAAAACCAAGGTCAGTAACTGTCTTTTCTAGACCAATGATCTATCTCTAAGCTTTTTGATCACTCACCCATTTCAATATTAAAAAAGGATATTTCTCCATGTACCCCAAATGCGTATTTCATGTTCAAAATATATACATGTAAAACAGTGCTAATAGTCAAATTTATGCAAAACTGGAAACAAAATGCTGAATTTTGATGCTTTAAAAAGTTTACAAATTTTGAAATCATATTTGGTGTTCAAATCATTTGGAACTCACTGAATTTCATTGAATGTTAGAGTGAGATGGTCAAATTTGTTCTTTGGGATAGAATCTTCACAGGTATATGGAGGATGAGTTGCAATAAGGAGATACTTGAGTCTGGCAATCCCATTAGTAGGCAATTATAATAGTCCAGGTTAGAGGGGAGGAGGGTTTTAACCAGAGTGGTGGCTGAAAGAATGAGGAGAAGGGAGAATATATAAGATAATGGGTTGAATGAAGGAATGTCAGGATTTGGCACGAGTTTAGTTATGGGGAATTGTGTGAAATGGAAACTCCACAATGACATTGAGATTTTAAGCTTGGCTGAATGGGAGTCTAATAGTGCCCTGGACAATAATAAGGAAGTTCAAAAAGGGGAAGATTTTGTTTGTTTGTTTGTTTGGCTTTTGTTTTCTTTGGTTGTTTGGTTTTCTTGAGAGCAGCCAACAAAGATAATGTCTTATTTTGGACACATTGTAATTGAGTTGTCTACAGTACATCTAGTTCAATCTGACCAAAAAACAATTTGAGCAGCTAGGCAAGAGTCTGTTATTGAATATGTAGATCTAGAAATCATCTGTACAGACATGATTGAACCTATAGGAGCAGAGAGGATCACAAGAAGGAGGAAAACTCGAGAATAGTATTCAAGCCTGAGCTGGCAAATGTTTATTAACTAGTCTTGGGAACTGTGGTGGAGGGAGCGACAAGGGGATGAGATGAAGGACATATGCATAACGTCTTTTAAGTTTAATGTACTTTATTAACACTTCATTGAATTTAAACAGCAAAAACAAACCTGAATAAAATAGGCTTTATTTAAAAATAGAGATTGCCAAGTTTTGGTGTGTAAATACTCACATAGAAAATTTAACTAACAGCTCTCCTTGATTAGCACTAGCTTTAACACACCATTGATAATATTGCAAAACTGAAAGAGGGAAGAAAGTAAATAGGAGAAATTTAATAAATGCTCATTGATTAGTTTATTCATATTTTCATCCTCCAATTGAATGACCAAACAACCTTTGGAGTTATGTCTCTACCCTAGGTCTGCACAACATGCAGCTTGCTTGCAGCTCACCAAAGGATTTCCAGTGAACCTGAAAAATGTAGGGTTGGCACTGCACACTCTCTCCTGTTTGTCACATGACCTGGAGCAACCAACCATGGTCCATTTGTTTCCAATCTAACCCATCTGTGACCCAAAGAAGTTTAGGCTATTTTAATTTTGGCACCTACATACAGATGAAGTTGTCTAGGGCTGCTTTACCCCCTTATGAAGTCCCACTTTCTCAGGAGTGTAGTGCCCATTTTGGAGACACAAGGTTCATCATTAAGAAATGAAAATTTCTGTCAGAAAAATGTCAAGAAAATGGGAATGGGCAGCATTAACTGGCAACAAATGACGTTGTTTATCTACTTTATGGGAAAAAATAACCTGGTATAGTGTGCTTTTGTGAAGGCAGCTTGCTATTATGCTTCATTTGGTTGAGTTATACTAGGGTAGTTTTAAGATCAAACAACACACTTCTTTTAAGTAGGAACTATATTTTACTCTTCTCAATCCACAGTGCCAACCAAATGAGCTTGCATACAGTAGAGAGAGAAAGAGGAAGGGACAGGGATAGGGAGTTAACCTGCGATTTCATTGTTTTCCTGGGCACCCTTATTGAAGGGCTCTTTCTATTTATGGACATTCTCTGTGCTGTATTCTGAGACTCACCTGAAACACTGAGAGCTTAATTGTCTTGCTCAGGGTCACACGGGCAATATGTGGCAGAAGCAAGGTATGAAGCAGGATTTTCTTTGCTAAAAGACATACTGTCTATCTTCTATACAAGGAGTGAAAAGGCTGCACCTTGAGGCCACAGGTGGCCTTCTAGGTCCTTGGATGCAGCCATTTGATTAAATCCAAATGTTAGAGAACAAATTCTTTAACTAAGGAAATTTGTTCTGTAATGTTTGGATTTAATGAAAGGACCACACCTGAGGACGAAGAAGGCCACATGTGGCCTCCAGGCTGCAGGTTCCCCATCCTTTTCCAAATAGTAGAGAGGTGAATAAATAAGTGCAGAATTATTTTTTCCATTTAATAGTATTTTTCACAATTAAAGCTAGATTTCAACGTTGATTTTTGTAAGATTTTGAGTTCTTAATATTTTCTCCACCCTTCTTTTCTCTCCCCACTCCCCAAGTCAGTAATCAGTCTGATATAGGTTATATATGTAAGATCAGGTTAAACATATTTCCACATTACTCATGTTGTGAAAGAGAATCAGAGCAAAAGGGGAAAATCACGGGGAAGAAAAAACAAAACCAAAAGTGAAAATAATATGTTTTGATCTGTATTCGTATTCTACAGCTCTTTCCCTGAAAGTGGATAGCATTTTCTTTTGTGAGTCTTTTGGAGTTGTCTTAGATCCTTGTATTACTGAAAAGAGCCAAATCTATCAAAGATGATACAATGATGCAGTTACGATGTACAGTGTTCTGGTTCTGCTCACTTCACTCTGAATCAGTTTATGTAAGCCTTTCCTGGTTTTTCTGAAGTCTGCTTGGTCATCATTTATTATAACACAATAGTATTCTGTTACATTCGTATACCTCAACGTGTTCAGCAACTGCCTAAATGATGGGCATCCCTTCGGTTTCCAATACTCTGCCATCATAAAAACAGCTGCTATAAATATTTTTGTGTATGTGTATAATTTTCCCTTTTTATGATCTCTTTGTAACACAGACCTAGTAGTGGTATTGCTGGATCAAAGGGTATGCATGGTTTCATTGCCCTTGGACATAGTTTCAAATTGCTCTCCAGAATGGCTGAATCACTTCATAACTCCAACAACAATGCATTAGTGTTCCAATTTTCCCACACCTTCTCCAACAACTATTATTTTCGTTTTCTATCGTATTAGCCAATCTGATAGATGTGAGATGGCACCTCAGAATTCTTTTATTCTGCGTTTCTCTAATCAATAATGATTTAGAACACTTTTTCATATGACAATACGTAGCTTTAATTTCTTCCTCTGAAAATTGTCTATTAATATTCTTTGACCATTTATAAATCGGGGAATGGTTTATATTCCTATAAACTCAATTCAGTTCTCTCTCTCTCTCTCTCTCTCTCTCTCTCTCTCTCTCTCTCTCTCTCTATATATATATATATATATATATATATATATATATATATATATTAGAAATGAGACCTTTGTCAGAGATATTGTTTGTAAAAATTGTTTCCCAGTTTTCCTTTTAATCTGGATTGAATTGATTTCGTATGTGCAAAACCTTCTGGATTTAATGATCCATTTTGCACTTCATAATATTCTCTATCACTTTTTGGTGATAAATTCTTCTCTTTTCAATAGATCTGACAGGCAAATTGCTCCCTGCTCTCCTAATTTACTTATTGTATCACAATTTGTATCTAATTGTTTTTTTACCTTATCTAGGTATTTGGTGCAACATATTGGTCTATACCTAGTTACTGCCATATTATTTTTTTTAGTTTTCCCAGCAAGTTTGCCAAATAGTGAGTTCTTACAAAGAAGCTAAAACTCTGGGTTTATCAACAAATAGATTACTATAGTCATTGACTACTGTGTCTTGTGTACCTAGCCTGTAACAGTGACCCACTACTCTATTTGTTAGCCAGTATCAAATAATTTTGATAATTATTACTTTATAATACAGTTTTAAATCTGATAGGGGAAAGAAAACTGTTTGTGTTCTCATCAGTTCCTTTGATATTAGGGACCTTTTTTTCCAGATGAATTTTGTTATTGCTTTTCCTAGCTCAATAAAACATATTTTTTACTAGCTTGATTAGTATGACAGTGAATAAATAAATAATTTTGGTAGAATTTTAATTTTCTTTATATTGGCTTAGCCTACTGTATTGTTAACGGTTTTTTTTTGTTTTTTTTTTGCATAATGGGAAGATGTCTCCTATCAATTAATAGACCCATGTGACCTGCTTGAGTAACATGGAAAGTTGAGTCACATGAGTCTGTGGTGGGAGGAGCTTGCCCAAGGGGTGGAGCAGGAAGAGAGTAGCAGAGCTAAGAGGAAGTTGTTCACAGTAGTTAGAGCTGATGAAAAGAGAAGAAGCAGGCAGCAAGCTGTGAGTGACTGTGGGAAGGCCTTAGGACGGGGAAGAGTCAGGGTTGATGGTGCCACTGCATTATTATTGTGTATAGATTTCTTTGTTGCTAATATGGATTTGGCTTCCTGGTTTTGGGATTTGGCTTTCTGGTGTTTAAACAAATGTTTGGACTGTGTCTTCCATGTGAAGAGTCTTTTATACTTTGCGATTCGAAATTATGCTGGCATATTCATAGATACCATAGGTGCTTTGAATGTCCTGTTGGCACTTCACCTACCCATGAGCAACTGATAACTTTTCCAATTATTTAGATGTGGCTTTATTTCTGTGAAAAGCATTTTCTAATTGTCTTCCTAGGTTTGTTTTCTCAGGTAGACTCCCAAATACTTTATATTGTGTACAATCATATTAAATGGAATTTCTCTTTTTATCACATGCTGCTGAAATGTCTTAGTAATATATAGAAATGCTGATAATTTGTCAGCTTATTTTATATCCTGCAACTTTGCTAAAGTTGGTAATGAGTTCAAATAGTTGTTTTTTAGTTGATTCTCTAGGTTTCTCTAAGTATACCATCACATATTCTGCAAAGAATGGTAGTTTTGTTTCTCTTTGCCTGTTTTAATTCCTTCAATTTACTTTTCTACTTTTATTGCTGAAACTAACAATTTTAGTGCAATCATGAATATCAGTGGTGAGAATGGACTTTCTTGTTTTACCCTGATATTATTGGGAAGGATTCAAGCTTCTCCCCATTATATGTAACATATACTGATGGTTTTAGATATATGCTACTTACTCTTTTAAGGAAGACTCCCTTTATTCCTATACTTTCTCGTGTTTTTACTAGGAATTGGTGATGTATTTTGTTAAAAGTTCTTTCAGTGTCTATTGAGATAATCATATGATCTCTGTTAGTTTTGCTAATGATATGAACAATTATGTTGATAGGTTTCCTAATATTGTATCAACTCTGATTTCCTGGTATAAATCCCACCCAATCATAATGTATTAGTTTCATGTCAAGGTGCCATAAAATCTTTGCTAATATTTTCTTTAAATTTTCACATAAATATCCAACAGGGAAATTGGTTTGTAATTTTCTATCTCTGAATTGGTCATTCATGCTTCAGGTGTCAACTCCACATTTGTATCACAAAAAGATTTTTGGTAGGGCTCCTTCTTTTCATATTTTTTCCCCAAATAGTTTTTGTAGTATTATAGTTAAATGTTCTTTTAATGTCTCATAGAATTCACTTGTAAATCTGTCTTTAGAGATTTTTGCTTCAAGTACTCATTGATGGCTTGTTCAATTTCTTTTTCTGAAAGGAGTTAAATATTTCATTTCTTCTTTTGTTAATCTGGCTAATTTACATTATTGCAAATATTCATCCATTTCATTCAAATTTTAAGATTTATTGGCACACAACTGGGAAAAATAGCTCTTAATTATTGGTTAAATTTACTTTTTATAGGTGGTAAGTTCACCCTTTTCATTTTTGATATTGGTAATTTCGTCTTCTTTTTTTTATTCTTTTGTTAATCTAATTAATCAAAGGTTTATCTACTTTATTTATTTTCATAAAACCAGTACTTAGTTTTAGTTATTAATTCTATAGTGTTCTTAGTTTCCATTTTCTTTTTTTATTTAACTTTTAACAATTATTTTCACAAAATTTGGGGTTACAAATTTTCTCCCCTTTTATTCCCTCCCCCCCAAACCCAAGCATTCTAATTACCCCTGTGACCAATCTGCTCTCCCCTCTATCCTCCCTCCCTGCCCTTGTCTCTGTCTTCTCTTTTGTCCTGTAGGGCCAGATAGCTTTCTTGACCCCTTAACCTGTATTTCTTATTTCCCAGTGGCAAGAACATTACATTTGATCCTAACACTTTGAGTTCCAACATCTTTAGCTCCCTCCCTCTCCACCCCTTCCCCTTGGAAGACAAGCAATTTAACATAGGCCAAATCTGTGTAGTTTTGCAAATGATTTCCATACTAGTTGTGTTGTATAGGACTAACTATATTTCCCTCCATCCTATCCTGTCCCCCATTACTTCTATTCTCTTATGATCCTTTCCCTCCCCATGAGTGTCGAACTCGGATTGCATTCTCCTCCCCATGCCCTCCCCCCCATCCTTCCCCCCACCCTGCTTGTGCCCCTGTCCCCGACTCTCCTGTGTTATGAGATAGGTTTTCCTATCAAAATGAGTGTGCATTTTATTCTTTCCTTTAGTGGAATGTGATGAGAGTAGACCTCATGTTTTTCTCTTGCCTCCCCTCTTTATCCCTCCACTAATAAGTCTTTTGCTTGCCTCTTTTATGAGAGATAATTTGCCCCATTCAACTTCTCCCTTTCTCCTCCCAATATTTCTCTCTCACTGCTTGATTTCATTGTTTTTAAGATATGATCCCATCCTCTTCAATTCACACTGTGCACTCTGTCTCTATGTATGTGTGCTTGTGTGTATGTGTGTGTGTGTGTACTCCCACCCAGTACCCAGATACTGAAATGTTTCAAGAGTTACAAATATTGTCTTTCCATGTAGGAATGTAAACAGTTCAACTTTAGTAAGTCCCTTATGACTTCTCTTTGCTGTTCACCTTTTCATGGTTCTCTTCATTCTTGTGTTAGAAAGTCAAATTTTCTTTTCAGCTCTGGTCTTTTCATCAAGAAAATTTGAAAATTCTCTATTTCATTGAAAGACCATTTTTTCTCCTGAAGTATTATACTCAGTTTTGCTGGGTAGGTGATTCTTGGTTTTAGTCCTAGTTCCTTTGACTTCTGGAATATCCTATTCCATTCCCTTGGATCCCTTAATGTAGAGGCTGCTAGATCTTGTGTTATTCTGATTGTATTTCCACAATACTTGAATTGTTTCTTTCTAGCTGCTTGCAATATTTTCTCTTTCACCTGGGAATTCTGGAATTTGGCCACAATGCTCCTAGGAGTTTCTCTTTTTGGATCTCTTTCATGCAGTGTTCTGCGGATTCCTTGAATATTTATTTTGCCCTCTGGTTCTAGAATCTCAGGGCATTTTTCCTTGATAATTTCATGGAAGATGATGTCTAGGCTCTTCCTTTGATCATGGTTTTCAGGTAGTCCCAGAATTTTTACATTGTCTCTCCTGATTCTATTTTCCAGGTCAGCTGTTTTTCCAATAAGATATTTCACATTATCTTCCATTTTTCGAATCTTCACCCTATGTTATGTGATATCTGTCTTTCTCATAATGTCCTTAGCATCCATCTGTGCCATTCCAGTTTTGAAAGATCTATTTTCTTCAGTGAGCTTTTGAATCTCCTTTTCCATTTGGCTAATTCTGCTTTTGAAAGCATTATTCTCCTCATTGGCCTTTTGAACCTCTTTTGCCAATTGAGTTAGGCTAGTTTTCAAGGTGTTAATTTCTTCAACATTTTTTTGGTTCTCCTTTAGCAGGGAGCTGATTTGCTTTTCATGCTTCTCTTTCATCCCTCTCATTTCTCTTCTCAGTTTTTCCTGCACCTCTCTAACTTGATTTTCAAAATTCTTTTTGAGCTCTTCCATGGCCTGAGCCCATTGGGTGGTCTGGGACACAGAATCCTTGATTTCTGTGTCTTTGCCTGATGGTAAGCATTGTTCTTCCTCGTCAGAAAGGAAGGGAGGAAGTGTCTTTTCTCCGAGAAAGTACCCTTCAATAGTTTTAAATCTTTTCCTTTTTCTGGGCATTCTCCCCAGCCAGTGGCTTGACCTCTGAATATTCTCCTCACACCCACCTCACCTCCTGGTCCTCCCAGGCAGCGTTTGGGAACTGAGATTCAAATGCTGCTTCCCACCTTAGGGCTTTTGGCGGGGGCAGGGCTGCTATTCAGTGTGAGAATTAAGTTCAGATGGTCAGGTCCGGGCAGGGCCGCCTCTCAGGCTCTGTTCCCTCAGGGGGTTTATGCACAGACCTTCCACAATGGATCCAGGCTCCCGCCCGCTTGGGGTGCCCCTGTCTGCAGCTGCCTCTCAGCTTCTATCTCCCAGGGGGGTCCGAGCCATGGGGGCACCCCACTCCCCTCTCGACCCACCAAAGAGACTCTCTCACCAACCCTCGTCACCTGTGGGTGGGGGGACTTGTGCCACTGCTGGAGATCCCGTCCCTGATGCCTGCTTGGATCTGTACCTCTCAGAGCCCCGGCCGCCGCAGGTCTGGGCTGAGATCCGCGTCTGCAGCACGACGGACCTTTTGCGAGAGGTTTGAAGGTCCCTCTGTGGGTGGAGGGACCCACATGGCCACTGGAGGTCCCGTCCCCGTAGCGCACTCAGATCTTTTCCTCACGGTGTCGCGGCCGCTGCAGGGCTGCCCTCTGCTTCCAGTCCTGGCGCCCAGGCCGCAGCGCGAAGGACCCCCCGCGAGAGGTTTGCAGGTCTCGCCAGAACAGAAATCTCCCTCTCTCCAATACTCTGTGGCCTCTGGGTGCAGAATTCACGGTGAGATGGTCCCCTCTAGCCGTTCTGTGGGTTGTGGGTTTGGAGCTATGTGTATGTGCGCTTTCTACTCCGCCATCTTGGCTCCGCCCTAGTTTCCATTTTCTTAATCTCTTCTTAGATTTTTGAAATTTTGAATTACTTGTTTAACTATAGATTTTTAGTTGATTCTTTTTCTAGTTTTTTTTTAATTGCATGCCTAATTCATTGATCTCCTCTTTATCTGTTTTCTTCAGGTAAGTTTTTAGAGATACAAAATTTTTTCTTAAATTTACTTTGGCTGCATTCCATACTTTTTGATATTATCATTTTCTTTGATGAAATTATTGATTGTTCCTTTGATTTGTTTGATTCATTTTTATTGCATCATGGTCTCAAAAGGATTCATTTAATATTTAACATTTCTGTCTTTCTTCACTGAATTGTGAGGTTTTATGCCCTAATACATTGTTCATTTGTGTTTAGATGTCACGTACTGCTGTATATGTATATTCCTTTCTAATCCCAGTCTGTTTTCTCCAGGGGTCTATCACACTGAATTTTTCTAAAATTCCATTCAACTTCTTAAATTCTTTATTATTTTTATTTTATAGTTAGATTTATCTAGTTTTGAGAGGGGGAAGCTGAGATCCAACATTAGCATAGTTTCCTGTCTATTTATTCCTGTAACCCATTTAACTTCTCTTCTGAATATTTGGACGCTCTATTACTGAGTGGATATATGTATTGTTCTGTGAGAAGATGAAAGGAGGAAGCAAAAGAAAAAGTACATCACACGAGGCATAGAAGACCTATTAGAGTGAAAGAATGGAGGGGTTTACTCTCTTTGAATATGGCCCCAAGAGGGAATAACATACACATTTAGCTGGTTATAGAACTCTATTTTATCATTTATTGAAGTAAGAGGAGAAAGAAGAAAGAAAAGTGTGGGTGGTAGATAGAATTATTGATATTATTTCATGACCTATGGTACCCCTTTAGCAAGGTGAAGTTTACTTCTTTATCTCTTTTAATTATATATATTTTTGCTTTTGCTTTGTCTGAGATGAGGATTGCTACCACTATTTTTTTCACTTCAACTGGAGAGCAATATGTTCTGCTCCAGTCTTTTATCTTTATTCTGCATGTAGTCTCTACTTCAAATGTGTTTCTTGTAAGTAACATATTGTAGCATTCTGTTTTTTTTAACCATTTTCCTATCCACTTCCATTTTGTGAGAGAGTTTATCCATTCATATTTGTAGTTATGATTTCTAACTGTGTCTTTCTCTCTGTCCTACCCCCCTATTTGTACTTTTCTATCTCATTTCACCCTTTACCTCCTCACCAGGGTTTTGCTTATGACCACCTCCTCCCTCAATCTGCCCTCTCTTCTATCAATCCCTCAATTTTCTTTTCCATTTCTCCTCCTACTTCCCTATAGGATTAGGTAGATTTCTATATCTGACTAAATGTGTATGTTATTCTCTCGGAGTATATCTGATGAGAATAAGACTTAAACAATATTCACCTCTTCCCTTCTTTTGCTTCAATAGATATTTTGTACATCTTAATGAGATATATTTTGCCTTATTCTGCCCCCCCTTTCCTCTTCTCCCAGTACAATCCTTTCTTACCTCTTAATTTTTTTTGTCATTAAATCAAAATCTACTTACACCCACACACTCTATCTATTGATTCCCCTTCTAATTGTTGCAATAAAGATACAATTCTCAAGAGTTACAAGAATTATCTTCCCATGTAGGGGTGGAAAAAGTTTGGCCTTATTGAATCTTTAGTCTTTTAGTCAAAAATTAAATTTAATGTTGTGCTCTGTTCTTTTCATCAGAAATGATTGAAAGTGTCCTATTTCATTCAATGTCCATCTTTTTTTTCCCTAAAAGATTATGCTTAAAATTATTGGATAGTTGATTATTGTTTGTAATGAAACTTCCTTTACCTTCAAGAATATCATATTCTGCACCCTCGAATCATTTATTGTGTGATTGTGTGATTCTAACTATGGCTCCATAATAATTAAATTATTTCTTTCTTTCTATTAGCAACATTTTCTCCTTGATCTGACAATTCTGCGATTTGACTACAACATTCCTTATAGTTTTCATTTTGAAATCTCTATCATGAGGTGATTGGTAGATTCTTTCAATGACTATTTTATACTCTGGTTCTTGGAACTCAGGGAATTTTTCCTTGATAATTTCTTAAAAGATGTTATCCAGAGGGTTGAACCAAGATGGCTTAATAAAAGCAGAGATGATCTTGAGTATTCCACTAAACCACTCAAAATACCTGTAAAAATGACTAAACAAATTCTTGAACAGAAGAAGTCACAAAAAGACAGACTGAAACATTTCCTGCCCAAGACAATTTGGAAGGTCAACAGGAAAGGTCTATTACACCAGGCTGGTATATGAACCCAGTCCAGTGTGGGACACACTGGCACAGACAGGACTGGATCAAGTTAGATCACTGACAATTGCATGGCTTCCAGATTTCTCAACCTATAAATGCCAAGGACTATTCCAAAGGTTAATAGGAAAGGTCTCCCACCTATTTCAAGGAGGAGTGTGGTCTTGCTGCAGCCACATAGCAGTCCTAGGCACTGCTGCAGTGGTAGCTGTTTCTGGAGCTCTTGGCCTACAGACGGTGGGGTAATAAAATAGCTGATCAGAAAGAGATTAAAGGGATCTCTTTGCTGACTCTGAGACAGGATCCTCTTACTTTGTACAAGCTTGCATCTGGGTTGCAATCCTGGGTGGCACTCCTGGGACAAGGAGGAGTACTGGTGTGGTGGAGCTTATGGCAGCAATGGGGAGGGAATCCTCCTCACAATTCCAAGGCAGAAAAGAGTGCTTGTGGTTGCTCACAGAAAGGAGTATAGACCAGGATTGGAGAAAATATCTCTCCCTTGATCATACTACCTTGGAAGAACTGAAAATTTACAGGTTCCTAGAAATATCACTGAAAACCTCTGAGGCTTGGGGCAGTACACTCTCCACTTAACAAAGAGCTCAAAAGTCAAGTAATTGATGGGACAATGAGCAAACAGTGGGGAAGAAAATCAGACTATAAAATCTTACTTACTTGGTGACCAGGTACTTACTTCTCTAGTGAAAAGGAAGATCACAGCATAAAACCAGAAAGAGACAAGAAAGTCAAAAGCCTCAAAGAAAAATTCGAATTGGTCTCAGGTCTTAGAAGAACTCAAAAAGGACTTTGAAAATCAAGTAAGAAAAGTAGAGGAAAAACTGGGAAGAGAAATGAGAGTGATGTAAGAAAGTCATGAAAAAAGGAGTCAATAGATTTTTAAAGGAGGCCCTTAAAAATGCTGAATAACTGCTATAAATATTTTTGCAAATGTAGGTCCTTTTCCCATTTTAATGATCTTTGGCATATAGTCTTAGAAGTGAAATTGCTGAGTCAAATATTACACACATTTTTATAGCCTTTTGGACATAGTTTCAAATGGGTCTTCAGAATGGTAAGATCAGTTCACAGCTTCACTAACAAAGAAATTGTGTTCCAACTCTCCTATATTTTCTCCATCAGTTATTATCTTCCTGTTTTGTCATGATAGATGTGATGTGATACCTCAAAGGTGTTTTGATTTGCATCTCTCTAACTTATAGTGATTTAGAGCATTTTTATATTAGTATAGATAGCTTTAATTTTTTTCTCCGAAAACTGCCTGTTCATATTCTTTGACCATTTGTCAATGGGAATTGTATTCCTCTATTCTTGTCAATTTGACGCAGTTGTCTATATATTTTAGAAATGAAGCCTTTATCACAGATACCAGTCGTAAAAATTTTTTCAAAGTGTTCTGCTTCCCTCCTAATCTTGGTTATATTGGCTTTGTTCATGGAAAACAAACTTTTCAATGTCATGTAATAAAAATTATCCATTTTGCATTTGAGAATAAATTTCTCCATTCTCCATAACTCTGGGAGGTGAAGTAATCCTTGTGCCCTTAATTTGTTCAAAATATTAGTTTTTGTATCTAGATCGTGTACCCATTTGTACTTTATTCCAGTGTTCAGTGTCAGGCATTGGTGTATTTTCCAGTTTTTCCAGCAGTTATTATCAAACAGTAAGTTCTTACCCCAGAATCTGGCTTCCTTTGGTTTATCAAATAGTAGCCTGCTATAATCATTAACTACTGTATATCGTATACCTAACCTATTCCATTGATCTACCCCTCCCTTTCTTAGCCAGTACCAAGTGGTTTTGATGATTGGTGCTTTATAATAACATTTGAAATTTGCTGTGGCTAGGCCACCTTTCCACGCATTTCCTCTCATTAATTTCCTTGATACTCTGAAATTTATGTTCTTCCAGATGAATTTTGATATTTATTTTTGGTTCTAGAAAATAATTTTCTGGTAGTCTGATTGGAATGGCACTAAGTAAGTAAATTGATATAAGTAGAATTGCAATTTTTGTTATATTTAGCATGGCCTACCCATAAGCAGCTGATTTTTCCCCCAATTATTCAGATCTGATTTTATTTGTGGGAATAGTGTTTTATAATTGTGTTCACATAGTCCCTGTGTTTGTTTTGGCATGTAGACTCCAAATATTTTGTAGTGTTTACTGCAAATTTAAATGGGATTTTTGTTTTGATCTCTTGGTATTGGGCTGTGTTAGTAATGTGTAGAAATACAGATGATTTATGTGGGTTTATTTTATATCCTGCAATTTTAACAAAGTTGCTTATTATTTCAAGTAGTTCTTTTACTTGATTCTCCAGGATTCTCTAAGTATATCATCATATAGTCTCCAAAGACTGATAACTTCGTTTCTTCTTGTTCTAATGCCTTCAATTTCTTCATTTTCTTTTTCTTCTCTTATTGCCAAATGTAACATTTCTAGTACCATGTTGAATGACAGTGGTGATAATGCACATCCTTGTTTAACCCCTGATCTTACTGGAAATGCATCTAGCTTATCTCCATTACATATAATGCTTGCTGATAGCTTTAGGTTGATAGTATTTATTATTTTAAGGAAGACTCTATTTATAAACCTCCAGCATTTTCAATTGGAATAAGGGCTGTATTTTGTCAAAAGCATTTTCTGCATATATTTAGATGTTTTATTGTTCATATGATCAATAATGCTGATTGTTTTCCTAATATTGAAGTAGCCCAGCATTCCTGGTATAAATCCAGCCTGATCATAGTGTATTTTCTTGTGATAAGTTGCTGCAATTTTTTTGCTAATATCTTATTCAAAATTTTTGCATTTATATTCATTAGGAAAATTGGTCTATCATTTTCTTTCTCTATTTTGGGTCTTCCAAGTTTGGAAGGCCAAAAGTTTACCATGTATATATGGTACAAAGGACTCCACCAGTTTTCCCAAATCGTCTACATAAAATTGGAATGAAAAAGTCTTCAAATGTTTTATAAAATGCATTTGTAAATCCATCTGACCTTAGAGATTTTTTTCTTAGGGCGTTCATTAATGGCTTGTTCAATTTCGTTTTCAGAAGTGGGTTTTTAAAAGTTTTTTCTTTCCTCTTCAGTAATCTGGGCAGTTCATACACACACATACACACACACACATATACACATACACACATATACACATATACACACAAAGATGTTTATATTTATAATAAAATATGATAAATATAATATTATATAAGATATAATAAAATATTCTTCCATTTTGCTAAAACTGTCTAATTTCTGGGCATATAGTTGGGCAAAGTGATTTCTAATTATCATTTGAGTTTCCTCTTCACTGAAGATGATTTCACCCTTTTCATTTTTGATAATGATAATTTGTTTTTTTCTTTCTTTTTTTTAATCAAATAGACCTAAAGTTTATCAACTGTATTTTTTTTCATAAAACCTACTCTTAGTTTTATTTATTAGTTCAATAGTTTTCTTCATTTTCATTTTACTAATCTCTCATTTGGTTTTCAGAATTTCTAACTTGGTACTTAATTGTGGATCTTCATTTTGTTCTTTTTCTAGCTTTTTCAGTTATGTGACCAATTCACTGATCACCTCTTTCTCTATTTTTATTCATGTAACCATTCAATGATATAAAATTTCCCCTAAGATCTGCTTTCACCTGATCCCATAGGATTTGGTAAGTTGTATCGTTATTGTCATTCTTTTTGAGTGAAGTTATTGATTGTTTCTATCATTTGTTGTTTGACCCACTCTTTCTTTAAGATTTGATTATTAAGTTTCTAAATAGTCTTTAATCTATCTTTCCATCGATGTTTATAATGTACAATTTTTATTACATCATGATCTGAAAAGGATGAATTGTCTATCTCAGCCTTTTCTGTAGTGGACTGTGAATTATTTATACCCTAGTACATGATTCTTGTAAACAACTTATTGTAGGATAATGGTTTTTAATCCATTCTGCTATCTGCTTGTTTTATTTGGATAGTTCATCCCATTCACATTCACTGTTATGATTACTATCTGTGTCTTTGTCTAGATCCCATTTCCTCCTCCTGTTTATGCCTTTATTTCTCCCTTCTCCCTTCCCCTTCTCAAAAAAGTTTTACTCTTTGCCACCACATTCCTCGGTCTTCCCTCCCTTCTATCAGCCTCTTCCCTTTATTTTCCCTATTAGGTTACTATTTCTTCCCTCACTTTTAACTTCTCTTGCTTTTCTTTCCCTTTCCCTCTTCCACTCCCTATAGGGCAAGATAGATTTATGTACTTAACTGACTATGTTGTTCTGTCCTTTAATCAAATCTGATGGGAGTAAGGCTGAAACAATTCTCATCTCCCTGCCCTCTTTCCCTGTATTGTAATGTGCTTTTGTGCCTCTTCTTACGATATAATATACTTTAGTCTGCCTCCTCCTATTCTCTTCTCTCTTTATGATCACTCCACATCCTTTAATTGTGTGTTAGTCCTTTGTTGCCAAAGAAGACCATGCCATCAGAGAAATAATGACATGAATTGCATTTGACTTTGTTTTTTTGTTTGTTTGTTTGTTTTTTGAATGAGTGAGGGCTGTGCAGGTCACCAGCCTCACTTCTCCTCCAGAGCCATTTGAATCCTTTTTGATCTCATCTAAGGAGACTTTATGGGCTTGAGACCCACTTATTTTCTCCTTTGAGATTTCAGATGTAGTTCTATAACCAATGTTATCCTCTTATGAATTTGTGTTTTTGTCTTCCCTGCTACTACAGTAATTTTGTGTGGTCTACCCACTTTTTTTCTTTCTTGCTCTTTTTTGTCTATTTTGTAGCTTTAAAAATTGAGCTCTCCTTCTGTGGCACAGTGGGCACTGTCCTAAGTTTCTTGTGCTGAGGGCTAGGTACCTAGTCCTTGGCTTTGTACACTGGAACCTCTGGTCCTGGTAGTTTGCTCACTGCCCTGAGATGGCCTGGCATAATTATACTTATTATTACCTGGTTACTTTTGATGGCAACTTGCCTCCCGTGCTGTGTCTAGAGACCTCACAGCTGTCATGCTTTGCCATGCTTTGCCACATGCTCTGTCTGCTGAGCTAGGACCACAGGGTCTCAATTACTGATCTATACTGTGGCTGAAACCTTCCTGCTTGATTGCCCAGAAACTGTTTATGGTGGACTGTGCTCATTTTTTTTTTTTTTACCCAAGTGAGATGCACTGTTCCTGAAGTCCTTTTAAGTTACCTTAAAATGGGAACTTGTTTCACACCATATTTTTGTAGGTTCTGTTGCTCCAGAATCCATTTAGAGACTTGATTTAATATTTCTGAGGGAAACTAGAGAGAGTTCCAGCAACTTCCTGGTTTCTTTCCACCATGTTGGCTCCACCTCCTGTGGAGTTGAATTTAAATGAATTAGTTTGAATTAGATTTCTTTGGGGAAGGACATTTTCTTAATACAGAAATTTACTGAGATGAAATCATATAACTGTTGGTACTACTGTGATGGCACTAAATATGTATAATCACCTTTATGTTAGTGTATTGATTAAATTTTATCTGTCCAGGAAAGGCTAGTGATGTTGCCTCTTAAAGCAGGCTATATATACTGAGTCACTCATATTCATTTAATAATGCAACTGTGATTATTATAATCATTTAATTTTATCGTGTTCTGGAATGTTGATGGAATGATAAAATAAGCACTTCTGTACCTCATAATGTATTCTCATGTAGTTCAGAGGGTTGCTATGATCTTAGGAAAGATTGTGAGACCCATTTCCTTCTGAAATTCCTCCCTTACCTTTGAGACAATTCAGAAAAGATTTTAAAAGGAGTTATTTATAAAAGACCTGTATAAAAATCTGTATTAATATTCCTTTTAAAGTGATAAATTATTTCAGCTTGAAAATTGACAGTGACTCATGAATTTGTAATATAAGAAAGTGTTGCCTTGTATCTTCACTCACGGGGATCCATGCTAAACCAAAAGTATAAGCTTTCTTCACAGAGGTCACATCGTAAGGCTCTTTATGGAGACTAAATGAGCAAAACTAAGAGAGCCTTCTATTTCGTGTTATATGTTATTTCCCCATGAGGTGATGTGATTGCGAAGATGAATTATGGAAGTGGAGTCAGTTGACTTAGGCTCAATACTTCCTCAACCATTTACTAGGTTTGTAATAATGGAAAAGTGTCACTTAGCCTAACTAGGAGGTTAGATGAAGCAGTAGATAGAATAATGGATCTGGAGTTAGGACAACGTAAGTTTAAATATGTCCTCAAACACTTACTAGCTTTGTGAACCTGAGCTTATTAGTTAATCACTCTTTGTCTCAAGTTCCTTCAACTATGGCACATAACCCCAGAGTTGTTACAAGGATAAAGTAACGCAATATTTTAAAAGTGCTACCCAGAAGTTAAAGTTCTAGAAGATGATGCTTTTTGTTGTTGGTGGTGTTATTCTTAAACTTTCAAAAAATAACTTTCCTCATCTGTAAAATTGATGTGAAAATACACACTAAGAGTTGTTGAGGAGGAGTTGTCTAAATTACAAAGTGTTATAAAATGCTGAGAGGCAGCTTGAGTAGTAGGTTGAACTCAAAATTGGCAAGACCTGAGTATAATTTCTCCCCCAAGAATATGTTGGCTATATGAACATGGGCCACTCAGTGCCCAAGCAGCATTTTAATACAGGATTCTTAACTTGCATGTGTGTGTGTGTGAGTGTGTGTGTGTTCACATGCATGTGATAGACCTATTTAGTAATCTGGCAAAGCCTATGTATCCCTTCTCAGAATAATATCTTAAATGAATAAAATAAAATGGATAGAATTGATTGCAATGAAAACCAATAATATTGAAAAAAAGCTATTTATTTTTTTTTTAAGTTTATAAACTACAGGTAAAGAAATGCTACTCTAAGACATGTTAAAGATGTATTGGCAGTCTAGAACAGTGGAAGAAATTTCCTCACTGAGCATTCCTTAAACCAGTAGAATTAGAAGTCCAAAAAAAGTGTCATACAAATGCACATTATTATTAACTAGTCACTTCTTAACTACTCTTAACTAGTCACTAGTTAACTTCTTGAGTTCCTATATTATTTAAAAATAAATTTTAACAGTAGTATGATGATTCCTTTTAGCCTACAGACAAGTGGCTGTCTGTGATTTTAGAAACACAATAGTTAGGCAAGAGCTCTGAATGATTCTTAGATAGTTATTACACAGAATGACCTCTGTGTCAGGTCAGTGCAAATAAAGAAAAGCTTGGCTGGTACTAACCCAGAAAACTATAAAATATGTCAAATGGATGCCTCCCAAGTGTGTGATAAAAATGCATCTTCACTGCTGCTGGCAATATTGTCCCTGACCTCGGAACATTATTGAAGAGAGACCCATTGAATGCTTTCATTTCCACATAAACTGCTGATCATGATGGCTCAGACATGCCAGATGGCAGCAGCAGTGATAAATGGTGTTGATGCCTTAGGTGAAATGAGCTAGTAAAGTTTTATTATATTCAGCTGAGATTTTGAACATCTAATATAATTAAAACTGTTATTCTTTAGCAAAATTTTACACCTACTTACTTTAACAATGTGTCAGGTGGAAAGACTGATGTGCATGTTTACCCCAATTATGTTTTCCTTGTGTATTTGGGAGCAGAGACTATTTTGCTTTGTGTCTCCTTCTGCTAAGCCTTTACCTCATATTAGTTGGGATTCAATAATTAGGGAAAGGACAAAACTAAATGAATAAATGCATGTGTCTCAGAAAAATAAAGAATGGCAAATAAATGGAAAGTCACACGAGGGTAAGAAGTATTAGCATACTACAGTTTATAAAAACAATGACCCCTATAAAAGAAGCACTGCAAATATTATGTTGGAAGACAGCCAGAAATGAAGATGGGCTACACAAGTACCTAGAATGAAGGTTCACTAATTGACAGCCTGAGTGTTAGGTTGTTAGACACAGAATGTTAAGAAATCTCAGAAAAGGGGTTATTAAGTTTGGGTCCAAGGATGTTTCTTTCATATTTTGATAACTAAATTTCATGCTTAATTTCTTTTATAACCCTATAAATTCTGTTTTACACATTTAGAAACATTCTTCTGAGAAGAGGCTTATAGACTTGCCCAGTTTTCAAAGGAGTTCATGACAGAGAAGAGGATAAAAACTCCTGATCAGGAGGAACACCATTCAAATTCATAAGCAGCAACTGAGCTCCTACAACCTGCAAGGAAATGTGTTACTCACTGGAAATAAAAAGATACCAAAATAGTTCATGCCAATAAACATCTTACATTCAACTTGAAGAAATTAGTATGCACACAAATAAATTTTATATATATATATATATATATATATATATATATATATATATACACACACATATATGTGCAAATAAAAGACAAATTAATTTCGGGGGTGTTAAGGGAGATATTAACAAGCAGAGACAGTAGAAAAGGTCTCAGATAGGAGGTGATTGATCTTCAGCCAATTTTTGCAAGGAGCTAGACTTTACAAGAGTTTAGATTAAATGCACAGAATATTCTAGGCAAGAAAACAACCTGTACAAAGAAAGGAGGGAAGAGATGGAATTTCACGTATGAAGAACAGAAAGTAGAGCTGCTTAAGAGGAGTAATGTGAAATTAGTCTATGAAGATAAACTGGAACTTGAATTTGAAATGACTTAAATGCCAAAAGAGAATACATAGATACATACATACATACATATATATATATATGCATACACACATGCATACATACATACATAAGGGATTAAATTAAGATTTTCTCTGCAGGAAAGGAGATGGCAGTGTGGTTGCACCACATTTGAATGCATGCATGAATTGAAAACTGCAATGATGGAGGCAATTTCCACTGAAGTAATGAATGTGGGGATGAATGAAGAAAAAAAAAGCAACAAGCATGCTTCTGGACCCAGAGTGTTTAAACTCACACATACCTTGGCAAGCTGTTTAGATCTGTCTCAGAGGCTAACTTTGAAGGAGATTGTTATAAGTAGGTTGAATATACCTCCAAAGAAGTACTCAAATTAGGAAGAGAGACAGGCACTGTGTCTATGTCTGAAGTTTTTCTATATGCATTGGAAAATGGAGAAAGAAGGACTTAATATCCCATTCTCCTGACAAGTACCCCTGTTATTTTTTCTCCCAGTTTTAATCCTGTCTGTGTCTGTTGTGGCCTAATAAACTATTTTTTCTTTTACTATTTATAGAGCATTTTCCTTATACAATATCCACAACACCCAATGACAGGTTGGGATATTTTACATGGTGTACACACACACACACACACACACACACACACACATACACACACAGAGTGAAGGGTTTTAAAAGATGTCAAATTATTAAAACTTCTGTAGTCCAGTTAAACATACACTGATGCAATATGTAAATCATAAAGGCTGTTCCAAATTTCAGTGTTACTTGAAACAAAAGTTCTCACTTAGATAATTATCTTGCCCTCTTTGTTTTCCTGACTAGAAATAATGGGGAGGCCAAAATTAAATATTTTGGAACAATCAGTAGTCCTTTATAAGAAAAACTCAGAAAAAAATAGTGAGAAAAATCATTTTGACATGTAAGAGTAGACATAATATTTGATTTTAAACCAGGAAGACTTGGATTCAGATTTTGACTCTGATTCCACCGTAACTGTTCAAACCTGATCAAGTCACTTAATTTCAGTAAGGCTCACTTGCTTCATATGTAAAATGAGGGTCTTTGACTAGATGCCCTTTAGCGTTCCTTCCAGAAATCAATTTATGATTCAGTGGTCCTAAGCATTTTGCTTAAAGAATTTCTAATGAATGATGATTAATTCTCTAAAGAAACTCACAATGTTCATGTCCCCACCCACCTCATGTTAATTTGTCACCTGACCGATATGATAGAAACACAGACTTTCTTGGTATGCCAGTGAAAGTTGCTATGAATTCTGGAGATATCATTTGTTTCCAAAGAGGGAAATAAGAAAACTGGTCCATTTACGTGCCAAATGCGTCATTCAGGAAAATGTTTATTTCTGCTAATTCCACTAGAGCAGAAGTTTCATTCTCCTTTATTTCCCTCTAAAGAGAATCATACCTCTTGCTAAGTCCTGAGCCTGTACATATGGGACCTGTTTTCCCAGGTTAAAGTAAAGACCAGTGAATGGATTTCCAGTGGTCTGGGGAACTACACTTACTGGGGTCTTGAGTAAACTACAGGAAGACTGCTAGTAGACACTCCTTCCAGATAATTAGAGTGGTGAATCTGTGCTTGTGAATTTAACAAAGCTAATATGATGTTAAACATGATGCAATTTATTGAGGTTTAAACATTTACTTTAGAAGTAAAAAGAGAAAAAATACTTTTTTAAGAATTCAGAGGCATAAAACATGAATTTCAGCCTATTGGGAAAAATTATCGCCATTGGGCCAGGCAGTGTTAATAGCCTGTACCAGCAAAGTACATTTTTCCCCTTTTTACAATAATTATAATTAGCATTTAATCCATATTACATGTCAAAGTACACAGCTAGAGAGAACACAGGACTTTGATCCTACTTTGGTCAATAATAAGAAATCGTGAGGAATAGTAGTTCAAAATGTTAAACTGAAATTTCAAATGACTCAGGTTTAACAATAATAAAGATTGACATTTTGTTTAAGAGTGAAGTCCTAGCAACATGGCTTTGACTGAGGCCCTCTGTGTTTTTGGAGGCGATGAATCAGGTTTTTTTCCAGACCTCATTCTCCAGATTGGGGACTTCACTACATAATTATCTAAGGGATATCAAACCACATGAGAGAACAAGGCAGTATAATTTAATTGTAACTGAGAAATCTAAAATGCACCCTAGAGGGGAGGAGCCAAGACTGCCAAGAAAAGGAAGGGATTTCTCTATGTTCTCTCAAATTCTCCTCCAAAATATTTTAAATAGCACCTCCCACAAGGACCTGGAGAGGTAGAACCTACAAACTGATAGAGGGAAACAATTTTCCAGACCAAGAAAACTTAGAAGGTCAGCAAGAAAGGTCTGTGGCACTGAGGCGTGAAACACAGTCCATTATAGGTACTACCTGGGAGCAGGCCATGCCCCAATAAACCAGCATCATACTTTGCAGGCAGCTGATCAATTGGCTGCAGTGGCAGCTTCTGGACTTCTCAGTCCACAGATAAGTGAAGAAGTCAGAAGGACATTGCTGAATCGAAGGACGCATAGTTTTATATTCCCAAGGCAGAGTTCCAAATTGTTCTACAGAATAGTTAAATCAGTATACAACTCTACCAATAGTACATAAGTGTCCCAATTTTTCCACATCCTCCTAGAATTTATTATTTTATTTTTCTGTCATATTAGCTAATCTTATTTGTGTGGAGTGATACCTCAGAGTTGTTTTAATTGGTTTTTCTCTAATCTGTAGTGATTTAGAACATTTTTTCATATCACTATTCATAGGTTTGATTACTCATCTGAAAACTACCTGTTCATATCCTTTGGTCACTTATCAACTGAGAAATGTTTCTTATTTGTATAAATTTGATTCAGTTCTCTTTATGTTTGATAAATAAGACCTATATCAGAGAAATACTGTGTGAACTTTTTTTTCACATTTGTGATAAATGTGTTTCTCTTTCCATTCTATTTTCCTCCTGATTTATCCTACTCTCTCTCCTTTCACCCTGTCCATCTTCAAAAGTGTTTTGCTTCTGACTACTATCTTCTCCAATTTGTCATCCTTTCTATCTCTTCCCCTCTTCCCCTCTGACTTTGTAGATTTCTATACTCAACTGAGTAGTTATGTTCTTCTCTCTTTGAACATATTCTTATGATAATAAGATCCATGTTCTCTCCTCTCCTCACATCTTCTCCTCCATTATACAATCTCTTTTGTGCCTTTTTTATATGAGATAATTTACCCCATGCTACCTCTACCTTTCCCCTTCTCTTAGTGTATTACTCTTTCTCACCCTTTAATTTTATTTTTTTGGAGAATCATCCCATTATATTCAAATCATAACTGTGCCCTATGTCTATGTATACTCTTTCTGCCTATCCTAACAATGATACATATTTAAGGAGAAACAAAGTATCGTCTTCTTACGTAGGGATATAAACATGTTAATCCTATGGAATCCCTCATGATTTCTCTTTCTTGTTTACTTTTTTGAGTCATATTTCAAAGTTAAATTTTCTGTTCAGCGCTTATAATTTCATTAAGAATGTTTGAGGAGTGAAGTATAAGCAGAGTACTTCTAGAGTTCTCCCCCCACATCCCTCAAAAAACCTTTAAAAATGATCCTGAGCAAATTTTGGAGCAGCATAAGTCACAGAACAACAGACTGAAGCAGATTTCTAGCCCAAGACAATCTGGAAGGTTGAAGGGAAGGGTCTATTGCACTAGGCTGAGAGTGGAGCAGTTTCTTGTGCACCACACTGGCATGGACAGAGATGGATCTGGACATAAAGGAGTGAATCTCTGGTGGCTGCTAAGGTTTCCAAACTTTTCAACGTACAAATTCGAAAGATAGCTTCGAAGTTCAGTGGGAAGGGTCTTTCACCTGACTGAGAGGGAAGCATGGTTCAGACTCAGCCCCAGACTTGCCACAGCCCCAGTCCCAGAATGGCAGCAGCCAATGCTGAAACTAAGGCTGACTCTGGAGCCTCCCCACTTAACAAAAAGCTCAAAAGTCAAGTAATGGGTTGGGAAAATGGGCAAATGGAGAAAAAGAAACAGACTATAGATTCTTACTTTCTCGGGGGAGAGATGTTTTCATTCATGACCTGGTAGAACAAAACATACAATCAGAAGGTGACAACAAAGTAAAAGTTCTTCATCCAAAGTCTCCAAAAAATATGAATTGGTCTCAGTCCGTGGAAGAGCTCAAAAAGAACTTTGATAATCAAGAAAGAGAAGTAGAGGGAAAATTGAGAAGAGAAATGAGAGTGAGGGAAGAAAATTATGAAAAACAAATCAAGAGCCTATTAATGGAAACTACAAAAAATAATGCTGAATAAAAGAACACCTTTAAAATTAGATGGCAAAAGGGGTACAAAAAAAACAATGAGGAGAAGAATGCATTAAAAATAAGAATGGAAAAAATGGAAAAAGAGGTCCAAAAACTCACTGGAGGAAATAATTCCTTCAAAATTAGAATGGTACAAATGGTTGCTAACAACTTTATGATAAAGCAAGAAATTATAAGACAAAACCAAAAGAAAGAAAAAAAATAGAAGACAATGTGAAGTATCTCAGCGGAAAAGCAACTGACCTGAAAAATGAATCCAGGAGAGATAATTTAAAAATTCTTGGATTACCTGAAAGTCATGATCACAAAAAAAAAGAGCCTAGACATCATCTTTCAAGAAATTATTAAGGGGAGATGGAGTCAAAGAGGCAGAGCAGAAGCGGGGACTTGCTAGTGCTCTCCCCCAAAACCTAGTCTTAAAAATGACTTTAAACAAATTCTGAAGCTGCAGAACCTAGAGAATGACAGAGTGAAACAAATCTCCAGCTCAAGACAGAGTGGAAGGTCGACAGTAAGTGTCTGTCTCAACACACTGGGGGCCAAGTTCAGTGCAACATGGGCTGTACAGGCAGAGACAGGACCTAGCAGACTGAAGGGAGACTGAATCTCTGGCATCTGTGGCAGCTTCCAGATTTTACAACCCCTTCCAGACTTCACAACCAGAAAACTCCAAGGAGAAGTTAGAAAGTCAGTGAAAAAAACTTTTATGACTTGTGTGAGAGAGTAGAGTGACTCAGTCCCAGGCCCAAGACAGCAGATGGGGTGGAGGAACCTATGGCAGTGGCAATAAAGCAGGGGCAGTGGCTGTTTTTGGAAGTCTATGCCCACAGATTGCGTGGACCCAGAGAACTGCCTTGACAAAGAGCTCAAAATCAAATAATTAGCTGAGAGGAATAAGCAAAAACAGAAAAAAATATCAGACATCTTTCTTTGTCGAAAAGGAAGACCAAAATATATACAGAGAAGAAGACAACAAAGTCAAAGCCTCTACATCCAAAACCTCCAAAAAGGTGAATTTGTTTCAAGCCATGAAAGAACTCAAAAAGGATTTTGAAAATCAAGTAAGAGAAGTAGAGGAAAAAACTGGGATAAAAAATGAGAGAGATGCAAGGAAATCATGAAAAATAAATCAATTTTTGCTAAAGGGCACCTGAAAATGCTGAAGAAAATAACACCTTAAAAAAGAGACTAACCCAAATGACAAAAGAGATACAAAAAGCCAATGAAGAAAACAATGTCTTGAAAAGCAGAATTCACTAGATGGAAAAAAGAGGTCTAAAAGTTTACTGAAAGAAATAATACCTTAAATATTAGAATGGAACAAATGGAAGCTAAAGACTTTATAAAAATTTGAGAAACTATAGACCAATATCAAAGGAATGCCACAAAAAAAAAAAAAAAAAGGAGACAAGGTGAAAAATCTCACTGGAAAAACAACTGACCTGGAAAATACATTGAAGAGAGAAACTTTAAGAATTATTAGACCACCTGAAAACCATGATAAAAAAGAGAGCATAGATATAATCTTTCAAGTAATTAACAAGGAAAATTGCCCCGTTATTCTAGAATCAGAGATTCTTCAATCTATGATATTGAAACATTTCACCAATCACCTCCTGAAAGAGATCCTAAAAGGAAAACACCTAGGATTATTGTAACGAAATTCCAGAGCTCCTAGGTCAAGGAAAAAACACTGTAAACAGCCAGGAAGAAACAATTTGAGTATTGTGGAAACACAATCAGGATAACACAAGATCTAGCAGCTTCTACATAAAGATATTAGAGGGCTTGGATTATGATTTTTCAGAGGTCAAAAGAGCTTGGATTAAAACGAAGAATCACCTACTCAGCAAAACTGATGATAACACTTCAGGGTAAAAAATGGAACTTCAATAAAATAGAGGAATTTTAAGCGTTCTTTTTAAAAATAATAATTAATTAACTAATTTAAAATGACTATTACAGGTTAACATAAATAATACATTTTCTTTTTTTCTTTTTTTAATTAAATTATTTTATGTGTTTTCAGTGTTCTACAATCACTTCCATATACCTTAGATTTTACCTCTCCCTGCACCTCCATCTCCCCTCTCTCTCCACTCCCATCTTGAGATGGCAATTTTATATAGGTTCTACACATGCATTCTTATTAAATACATTTTCACCTTAGTCATGTTGTACAAAAGAATTAAAATAAATTGGAGAAACCTTAAACAAAACAAAACATAATACAAAATAAAATGGTCTACTTCTTTCTGCAATCAAATTCTATAGTTCTTTCTCTGAATGTGGAAGGCATTTTGCCTCAAAAGTCCATTGGGAATTTTTTAAGTCCTTGCATTACAATGAAGTACTAAGTCTATCAGAAAAAATATCTTTGCACACTGTGGTTGTTGCTATGTACAAAGTTCTGGTTCTGGGGTGGGTGGAGCCAAGATGGTGTAGTAGAAAAATACACACATACTAACTCTTTCCCCATAGCCCATAAAATATCTGTAAAGGCTGTCAAAAATTCTAGAGTAGCAGAAGTCACAGAACAACAGAGTGGAGGAGATTTCCAACCCAGGGTGACCTGAAAGGCCGACCAGAAATGTCTGTCATACTAGACGTGGAGCAGAGCCTAGCCCAGCATTGGCCAAGCCCTGTTGGCTCTGGGAGGAGGATGAGAGCACACCTAGGGGGCAGAATCTCCAGTCACAGTAGCAGCAGTTCACAGATCCCTCAACCCACAGGTGTCAAATGTCATTTGGCCAGAAGGGAGAAGGGCCTTCCTATAGCTCCAGTCTCAGGCAGTGGCCTCAGAGGCCAAATCAGGTGGGCAGCTGTAGGTACCAGTTCCTACAGCAGCCCACATTCCATTGTTGGGTTGTAAAACCCCACATTGAGCAGCTTATTCTTACTTCAGCCCGGTGTGGAGACCCTGCCACCACCTAATACTGCTGGGTGATTTGAGCAACTGATCTTTATCTCACACACAATAGTAGCCCTGCACCTGCAACTTGTTTGAATTTCAGCCCCCAGTGCTGGATTGGCAGAACTGGAGGCTAGGTGGTTGTGAAGAGGAAACTCTAGTATTCAGATTTTGGGCACAAAATTTCTCCTTGCTCCCAGGCCAGTGTACACACTTGATTGTATTACCTTGGAGGAACTGAGAACTTACAGATCCCCAGAGTACACCCTACTCTTGAGAAAGGACCCAAAAGTCAAGTAACTGATTGGGAAAATGTCCAAAAAAGGAGGGAAAATAAGACTATGGAAGGTTACTTTCTTGGTGAACAGATATCTTCTCCCATCCTCTCGGGTAAGGAAGGTCAACGCTTACCATCAGAGAAAGACATAATAGTCAAGGCTTCTGTATTCCAAACATCCAAAATAAATATTCAGTGGGCTCAGGCCATGGGAGAACTCAAAAAAGATTTTGAAAATCAAGTAAGAGAGGTGGAGGAAACATTGGGAAGAGAAATGAGAGAGATGCAAGAAAAGCCTGAAAAGCGGGTCAACACCTTGCTAAAGGAGACACAAAAAAATGCGGAAGAATATAACACCTTTAAAAAAAGGCTATCTCAATTGGCAAAAGAGGTTCAAAAAGCCAATGAGGAGAAGAATACTTTAAAAAGCAGAATTAGCCAAATCGAAAAGGAGGTTCAAAAGCTCACTGAATAAAATAGTTCTTTCAAAATTAGAATAGAACAGATGGAGGCTAATGACTTTATGAGAAACCAAGAAATCCCAAAACTAAACCAAAATAATGAAGAAATGGAAGATAATGTGAAATAATTTATTGGAAAAAAACAACTGACATGGAAAACAGATTCAGGAGAAACAATTTAAAAATTATGGGACTACCCGAAAGCTATGATCAAAAAAAGAGCTTAGACATCATCTTTCATGAAATTATCAAGGAAAACTGCCCTGAGATTTTAGTACCAGAGGGAAAAATGAATATTGAAAGAATCCACTGATCACCTCCTGAAAGAGATTCAAAAAGAGAATCTCCTAGGAACATTGTAGCCAAATTCCAGAGTTCCCAGGTCAAGGAGAAAATATTACAATCAGCTAGAAAGAAACAATTAGAGTATTGTGGAAATACAATAAGGATAGCATAAGATCTAGCAGCTTCTACATTAAGGGATCAAAGGCCATGGAATATGATATTCCAGAAGTCAAAGGAACCAGTACTAAAACCAAGAATCACCTACCCAGCAAAATTAAGTATAATGCTTCAGGGGAAAATGGTATTTCAATGAAATAGAGGACTTTCAAGCATTCTTGATGAAAAGACCAGAGCTGAAAAGAAAATCTGACTTTCAAACACAAGAATCAAGAGAAGCATGAAAAGGTCAGTTGGAAAGAGCAATCATAAGGGACTTACCAAAGTTGAACTGTTTACATTCCTACATGGAAAGACAGTATTTCTAACTCTTGAAACATTTTTCAGTGTCTGGGTAGTTAGTGGGATTACACACACAAACACACACACTCACACACAGATAGAGAGCACAGTGTGAGTTGAATAGGATGGGATCATATCTAAAAAATGAAATTAAAGGGTGAGAGAGGAATATATTTGGAGGAGAAAGGGAGAAATGGAATGGGGCAAATTATCTCTCATAAAAGAAGCAAGTAAAAGACTTTTTCAGTGGAGGGGAAAAGGGGAAGGTGAGAGAGAACATGAAGCTTGCTCTCATCACATTGGACTCAAGGAAGGAATAAAATGCACACTCATTTTAGTATGAAAACCTATGTTTCAATACAGGAACCTCACAACTGAACTGATGTAAAACATTGTTTTGCAAGTTTGTTTATCCTTTCATTATATTCACTCTGGAAGAGAAACTTTAGAAATTAAGCTTTTTTTAAATATAATAAGTTCAAACACAAATTTTAACTCTTGCTTAGGCCATGGAATGACTATAAATTCAGATCACAATAGCAATATATTTTCTGCTTTATAGATACTACAAGATACCAATGCAATATCTCACAAATGAAAATTTAGTAGACCTTACAAGAGAGACTTTAAAAAAATAACATTTCTTCTAAAAGTATTTTCTTTTCTTTTAATACAGTTTAAGTTTTATCCTGATGTATCATCACTAAACTTTTATAAAAAAATTAATTGAAACTTTTTAAAATAATAGCTCTATTTCCACACTAAAGCAAAAATAAACCTTAAAATTGAAATTCTTTAAAGCTTAGTGGGTATAAAAATGTCCTTAAGTAGCATGAATTCCCAAAGTATTATAACAAACTAAATTCTTAGTTACTGCAGAATTCCTAAATATCATAAAATGCTTTAGTAAAAAGCATTGTAATGGAATCTCACATTAGTCACAGTAAGAGATTGATCACCAAAAAATACCACTGCTTTTAAAATCCTTTTAAACAATGGGAACATCTTAAGTGAGTCATAAGAAGTTTGCATAAATTTCTGGCCATGTTCTAATTTTAGAGAAAAATATTACTTGATTTCCCAGTAAGATTACACAAAAGGACTCATATGTTTACTGACTACTTGCTACTGATCATAGAAATTTGCTATAGAAGGAAAAAACCAGGGACATGTGACATACCAAATATGACAAGATAAAACATCCTTGATTGAATTCAGGTAAGAGTGAATTTCTCCAGTCATGCAGTATTGTTTCATAGCCAGACTCAGGAATAGTCAGGTGAGTAACTTTCCTTTTAAAGGAACACAATGAGGTAACTGAGCCAGAGGGATCACATCCTAGATTGAGTTTAGAATTGTCTCCTCAGCCTTTCTTTTCCAAATACAAACTTTAGCTGTTAACAGTACAGGATCATGTTCCCTCTGAGTAACTAGTGGAATTTCTCTCAGATACTGATTTAATGCAGACAATTATATCCAAAGTCAAATGTAAAACAAAAATAATTATGGTCCGAAATGCCTTTTACCTTAAACAGCAAGTCTCACTAATCACAGCTTAGATTCAGATACAGTTATTTCTATTTTCATGCAGTTGCAATAAGCAATAAAGGTTTACCAGTAAGAGATTCCATTTAACATCTTTCCTTCTCAAGTTTCAAACTTGTCCTGATATAAAAGCCAATTGTTAAAAACAATCTTTTCTGTCTATTACAACTTCTAAACAAGTCATATTTGTTTAGGAACTACATAAGCCAAACAAGTTCCTTTCCTAGCTGATGACCTTGCCCACAGGGATGGTTTCCAGAGACCATGATAATTTAACAAAATAAGGGGAACTGGCAGATACCCAGGGAAGGGGCTGATGCTAATACCCCTGCCTGCCAACCTGCAAACATACAGGAAGACTCTTCTGAATGGACAGAACCAACGTAAATAAAGTTTTCACTCAATTCATTCCTTTCCATACACAGTAATCAATTAACAATTTTAGGTTTCAGCATTAAAACAGTAATCTCAAATAACTTAGTTTATAATCTTACAACTTTCATAAATGATAGCCAAATTGCTTTAGCTGTAACCTCTTCAATAGGAAAAGGTAAAAATACCTGGTTTTCTAAATGGCAGTTATAGAACATTATAAGGCAAGGTTAGCTGGAGTGATAAAATAACATAAATGGATCAGTTGTTTAGTTGGCATCTGGAGTTTGATTGACTTCAGGTCCAGAGATGACACAGCACAGTCATGGATAGGGAGTGACATCAGTCTTAAGTGATCAGGCATCTGCAGGTGGAGGGTATTTAGCCTGCAGAAAACAAATTTGACAAATAAGGTGAATATACAAAAAGTCAAAAAGAAACAAGGAGACAATAAGCAGAAGCAGCATAGATATGGGTCGATCATGCTTCTGGAGTTCATGAACCTATTATCATGACCTCATTCAGTATTTTTTACTGTTTTCCAATTTGAAATCCTGGAGTCATCATTCTGACTAAAGGTATACCCTCTTTAATTTGAGCTGGGGCCCAGTCAACCCCCATTCTCCCACAGGGGTGATGAACCTGGGTACAATGTTTCAGAATTATCTGCAGGGGCAGCTCCTACCTCTCTGCTCAGTCTAAAATCACAGCCTCTTTCCTCGATACATTTTTATATAGTTCATTAGTTGGAAGGCCATCTATTCTTCCAAAATCTACTCCTGCTTTCAACAGAGCAGCAAACAACTCTTTTCTTGTCAACACTCTGACTCTGAATCCACTGGCTATTTTTTCTTCTCTCTCCAGAAAACCTATATTTTACACTAATTTTCACAGTCCAAGGTACCAATGATTCTTCCATTTTTTGGGTTAATCAACTCAAAACATCTGTGACCTCCTGCTGAGCAAAATCATCAGTTAGCTCCCCAAATACTGTGGGGGCCCCATGATTCCCCTGTTTCCTTCTTAGTACTGACCAAACATCAGCCTCCTCATTTGTTTCATTCTCCTCCTATATATTCTCCTGGCCTGTGTTTAGGCCCTGCCTGCACAAGGGCTGCATTCACTTTCGTATTGTTAACTTTTTGCCTCCTGTGAGACAAACCAACAAACAGTTCTCTCTTCTACCACCTGAAACTCTACTGTTTCATCTCCCAAAGGACAGCACAAACACTGTAGGACAAAAACACCTCTCTTCCAAACCAGCCAACACCGTTTCCGTCTGAGCCTTCTTCTCTAGCAGCCCATCTCCATGTTTACATACAACCTGTTAGCAAGTCCTGGGCTCTCCTACATACTGCTGCCATTTCTTTCCCTGGTTCCATTGTTATTCCCTGCAAACATCTTTCTAAGTCTCTAGATTCTCCCTTCTGTAGCCTCAGCTCCCAGTTTTCACAGAGCCATGTGCCTTTAGCCCATTCTCTTTCTAGGGAGGAACAAAAATCCTCCCACCCTGGTATGTCCATTTCTTCCTTTATCTTCTCTGACTTTCTATCTCCAAATAGAGGTATGATATTTTGGAATCCCATACCCCTCGCCATTTGTAGCACCAGTGCAATATTCATAGTGTCTACTGCAGCCATGAATATTATAGCACAACTCAGAATCGCGAAATACCACAGACTCTCTACGTGGAAGGCAGAACCAAAACATTTATTCAGACCCAAATCCATCACAACAACAAAAATCTACACGCACTAACAATGCATAAGACAACATCATCCCAAAGCTTTCCTCCTGCTAGGTGTGTGGGGTACTGAGACCCTTATCAATGAATTAGAGACTCAGAGATATTAGCAAAAACAATAGTTCATTTGTTGACTTTCTTGAGAAAGGGCTCCCTCAGAGTGCCTGAAAGATGGCGCCAACTGAAGAGAGCTGAGCTATGTTTAGCTCAGCAGATTATATAGGCCCCAGCTACAATCCTCCCTCCCTAGCCCCCTTCCTCAGGGCTCATTGGTGTAAGCCCTGAGGGTACAATCTATTTGTAAATCTATCCCAGCAACAGAGAACAAAAAAAAACAAAAACAAAAAACCCAAAAACAAAAAGCACAATAGTTTCATACATTAGCCCTAAAAGAAAAGAAGGCGGGGAGGTGTTATTCCTCCTGCTATATATCTAAAAACAAAAAGGGAAAGGCTGGGAAAATGCAGAGGGCAGTCTGGGAAAGTGAAAGGAGTAGTCTTGGGAGAGTACAGAATATGTTGAAACATTTTTTCTACAAGATCAACCTGCTGCAAATGTTCCAATAAGACAAAAAAACAATTAACTCCTTGAAGAGGCTTCACTCCTGAGAGAGATCCTCAGATATCATCTCTCACATAGGCTTCTCACAAGCCAGGCCCATTACACTCATCAAAAGCAAGGTCTCTTAAAATCACAAACAATCACAAAGTCACTCACACTACCCAGGAGACTACACCCTTCTTAGGTCTGATTGCTTTAAAGAATAGCTTCCTCTCAGCTCTGCTCTAACTCTACCTCTTCTTGCTCCACCCATTCAGCAAACAACTGCCACCACAGGCTCCATGTGACTTAATAGGCCTATTAATGAATGGGAAAGATTTTCCAATTCAAATTGCCATTACAGATGGGCAGAGGAGAGGTGGGGAGAAAATTTGGAACTCAAAACCTTATGGATGTGAATGTTGAAACCTGAAAAGAAATAAATTAATTTAAAAAAAGAAACAGGGAAATCACTGTGCACAGTAAGGTTATAATGATGAGCAATTGTGAAAGACTTAGTTTACCTGATCAATAAACAGTGATTTAATGTTGTTTGTCCTCCATTTACAAAAAGGACCAACGTAATCGCGAGCTTGATGTCTTGACTTGCATGAGAATTGGATAAGACTGGGCAGAGTTGTGCAAAATTATGAGACTTAATATCTCCTCCAGAGTCATCAAAAACCAATAACAAGGCAAAGGCAAAAAACAAAAAAAACAAAAAAAAAAACTGGTCATGGTTCAGGATCATCAATTATCTAACAAAATTCAGAAGCCCTCATGATGAAAAAAAAATGCTATCCACCTCCAAAGAGAGTGTTGATGAACTCTGAATACAAATTAAAGTATAATTTTCTCACTTTTTTGCAATATAACAAATATGAAAATATATTTTGCATGATTTCACATGTATGATTCATACCTTAATGCTTGTTTTCTCATTAGGAGAAAGAGAGCATGGAAGGGAAGGAGGTAATTTGGAATTCAAAATAAGAAAAAGAAAAGAATTCTTGAAATAAGCAATAAATTTTGAGATAAACAAAAACAGCAACAAAAAGAAATTATGAAGGAAATATGCCCCAATATTCTAGAAGTAGAGAGCAAAATAGAAATGGGAACAATCCACCAATCACCTCTTGAAAGACATCCCAAAAGGAAACCTCCTAGGGATATTGTAGCCAAACCTCAGAGTTCCCATGTCAAGGAGAAAATATTACAAGCAGCCAAAAAGAAATGATTCAAGTATTGTGTAAACACAATCAAGATAACCCAAGATTTAGTAGCTTCTACATTAAAGTATCCAAGGGTTTGAAATATGACATTCCAGAAGTTAAAGGAGCTAGGATTAAAATCAATAATAACTTACCCAGACAAATTGATTATAATATCTCAGGGGAAAATGGAACTTCAGTGAAATAGCAGACTTGAAAGCATTCCTGCTGAAAAGATCAGAGCTGAATAGAAATTTTAATGTTCCAACAGAAGAATCAAGAGAAGCATGAAAAAGAAAAGAAGAAAGATAATCAATAAGAGACTTATAAAAGTTGAGTTGTTTACCTTTCTACATGGAAAGGTGATACCTGTAACTCATAAGACCTTTCTCTATATTAGGATAGTTTGAGGGAATATATATGTTTATGTTTGTATGTACACAGATGTATATATACATACATGTGTATATAAACATATATGTGTGTAAATATGCATATACATGCACATTTATGCATATATACATACACATATATGTTTACATATATACGTATATACACAAATATCTAGGGAGGGAGAGAGAGAGAGAAAGAGAGAGAGATTGAGATAGAGACAGTGGGCCCAAGATGAAGTGAATATGAAGGGATGATATATAAAAAAGAAAATTAAGTGTTGGGAGGAATGTACTAGGAGAAAGAGACAGGGAGAGGTAGAATATAATAAATCATTTCACATACAAGAGACAAAAACAAATTTTTACAATGGAGGGGAAGAACGAGAAGTGAAAGGGAATAAGCTATCCCTCCTGTCATTCGATTTGACTTCAGGAGGGAATAACATACACGCTCAATTGCATATGGAAGTTTATATTACAATACAGAAAAGCAGGGGCAAAAGGAATAAAAGAGGGGGGATAATAAATGGGATGGCAGATTGGGGGAAGGCATAATCAGAAGTAAATACTTTTGAGGAGGTATAGGAGAGAATAGATTAAATGGATGGCAGGACAGGATACAGGGAAATATAGCTAGTTCACAACATGTTAGGGAAGTGTTTTGCATAACTATACATGTATAACCCATGTCAAATTGCTTGCCTTCTCAATGAAGGTGGGTGTGGAGGGGAAAAGGGAGAGAATGTGAAACTCAGAGGTTTAAAAATTAATATGAAAAGATTGATTTTACATGGAACTAGGAAATAAGTCATATAGACAATAGGGTATGGAAATCTAACTTGCCCTACAAGAAAGTAGAAGGGAAGGGGATAAGGGGGTGTGGGTGATAGAAGGAAGGGCAGATTGGAGGAAAACATAATCAGAACATCCGCTGTCCTGAGGTGGTGGGAAGGGAGAGATGGGGAAAAAATTTGAAATTCAAAATTTTGTGGAAGTGAATTTTGACAACTGAAAATAAATAAATTAAAAAGGAGAAGAAATAAATCTTTGAAAGTCCTCTGTTTCGTTAATTATCCATTTTTTTTCAGTTTTCCTGAACAGATGATTCTTGGTTGTGATCTTAGCTCCTTTATCCTCCACAATATTGTATTACAAGCCTTATGATCCTTTAGGGTCACAGTTGCTACACCTTGTGTAATTTGCTCTATAACTCTACAGTATTTGAATTATTTCTTTCTGATGGCTTGCAATAGTTTTGCCTTGACCATTAGAAGATCTCTAAAATTTCACTATAACATTACTGGAAGTTTTCATTTTGGGATCTCTTTCAGGAGGTATTTTACAGATTCTTTCTATTTTACCCTCGGGTTGTAGAATATCAGGGCAGTTTTCATCATAATTTTGGAAAAGATCGTGTCAGCTCTTTACTTTCTTGATCATAGTTTTCAGGTAGTCCAATAATTCTTAAATTATATTTCTTGCATCTATTTTATAGATTACTTACTTTTCCTATGAGATATTTCACATTTTCTTCCTTTTTACATTCTTTTGATTTTGTTTTATTTTTTCTTGATGAACCAATAGCTTCCATTTGCCCATTTCTAATCCTCAAGCCATCATTTTCTTCAGTGAACTTCTGTACCTTTATATTTTTTTCCTTTTGACCAATTTTACTTTTTAAAGAGTTCTTTTCTTCAGTGAATTTTTGCACCTCTTTTTCCATTTAGGCATTCTGCTATTTAAGACATTCTTCTTTTCATCAGAATTTTGTGTCTCCTTCCATTCTGGGATTTTAAGGTGTTATTTTCTTCAGTAATTTTTTTGTGCCTTTACCAAGATGTTGAGTCACCTTTTTCGTGATTTTCTTATATTACTTTAATTTCTTTCTGCAACTATTTTTCCTTTTCCTGTCTTTGATTTTTTAAATCTTTTTTTAGTTCTTCTGGGAAGTCTTCAGGGTTTTGAGGTCAATTCACAGTTTTTGAAGCTTTGGATGTAGCAATTTTGACTTTTTTGTCTTCTAAGTTTGTATTTTGATCTACACTGTCATCATAGAAACTTTCTACTGTCAGGATCTTTTTTGTTGTTGCTGCTGCTCTTTTTTCTGGCCTATTTCTTGAGTTTTAATTTTATACTAAGATTGAGTTTTGCTTCAAGGTTGGAGAGGGTACCATACCAAACTTTAGGGTACAGTAGGGTACAGTATCTAATTTCAGAGCTAATTATAGGAACCTACACATTTTCAGTTCTTCCAAGGTGGTATGATCTAATGTGAGGTGTGTTTATTACTCTCCTGACTTCTGTTCTTGGCTATGAGTGACTATAAGCAGCCTTTTTTAGCCCTGGAACTGAGTCTCAGGACTGTGACTCAGATTTGAGTATAGACAATGAAACAGAATCTTGTCCTTGATTAAAGCAAAGGCATCCTATATGTCCTTCTAACAAGATGTCTGACCTCCTTACTGTTTCTGAGCTGATAAGACCAGAAGTTGCCATTTCAGCCATGACTCAGTTGCCTGCAAGGTTTGCTGCTGGTTTACTCAGGCACAGTCTGCACCTAGGTAGGACTTTCCTTGCAGTCACAGACCTTTCCTGTTGACCTTCTAATTTTTCTTAGGCAGGACCAGCACTGCCATTACTAGGTCTGTACCCCAAAGTTATTAAAACAAAAAGGAAAAGGATCTATAAGTACATAAATATTTATGAAATATTTATTTCATGATGGCAAAGATTTGGAAATTGGGGAAAATGATGAAAATGTCAGGTACCTTTGTGAATTCTGTTTTTGTTGGAAATTTGATCAAGCAAACACATTAAACACACACACACACACACACACACACACACACAATAGGACATAATGTTTCAAACATCCAGGAGGAGAATGTAAAACTGTATTAATTTAACCTCACTTTCAATGTCACCATTCTTTTAGAGGCATCTAGGTGGCACAGTGAATAGGGTATCAGACCTATGGTCAGGAAGACCTAAGTTCAAATTTATCAAGTCCCTTAACTTCTGTCTCCTTCAGTATCTTCCACTGTAAAATGAAGGAATAATGCTATGAAGACAAAATGAAAAATATTTGTGATACATCTACCATTTATCTGTACATAATAGGTACTTAATAAATGTTAAATAATTTGACTATTTGAAGGGCTAGCGTAGAGGAGAGTTCCAAACCTGGGATACTTGACCTGGGATTTGTGAACTTTTTTTTTTACGTGTTGATAATTATGTTTTATTGTAATTGATTACCTTTGTAACTTTATATATTTTATTTAATAGTATTCTAAGAAGATATCCTTAGGTTTCATCAGACTCTCCAAAAGGTCCGGGACACAAAAAATATTTAAGAATCCATGGTCTAAACAAAAATTATTAAATCCAATAATAAGGAAACTAAGGACTGGAAACATAAAGTGACTTACAGAAGGCCACATAAATATTAAATATCATATTTGAATCTAGGTCCCCTCACTCCAGTTGTTGCTATTTTCACTACCAAACTGGCAAGAAGTTCCTGTAATCACATAATTTTGGAATACTTTTGCACTAAACTGAACTGTCTAATAGTTCCCTGACTCAGCGAAAATTTCACTCTTTTAAAAGCTTCACCAGAAGACTAATATTGCCGACATATTAGAATCCAGTTCTTTGGGAAAAGGAGACATTGCACATCTTCTTGTTACATTACCTAAATGAAAAGCTGAGTTCTCCTTATAGGAGAGAGCCTCTGTAGAGTTAAAGAAAGCATGAGCTGTCAGTTATTCCATTTTTCTTCTAAAAACTCAAGTAACCTAATGCATTGTGATGCATCGTGATCATTCTACATATCGCACCTGCAGCAATACTTGAGAACCACCAGATGTCACTCTTACAGGACTATGTGGATGATCCTCGACTTGGAACCTAAGATGTTTTACTGTATGAATCTGTTACCATCACAGCTAAATATCTACAACCTGAAAGGTTCTGATTTGGGTGATCCAAATAATTAAAGTGGAGCAACTAATCTTGTGAAGTTGACAAAGTCAGTGTTACAAACAAACCTGGCTGTCTTCTCACACTAACATTACGAAAACAATTTAATGCTCCTTGATTTTAGTTTGGTTTATTTCTTTGAAATTGCTAACGAAATAATACAGTAAATATAGTAATTGTATTTTGCTGTCACTGGCCACAATGAGAAAATGCTAGATATTTTCAAATTAGTTAAAAAAAATTTAGCATGTATTCCCTTTCATCATACAAGCTTATACCCAACATTACATTATGCCATTGGGATAGAAAAGACAAAAATGAAGCAATCCCAGCTCTGAAGGAGCTTTTACAGGGAGAAAAGGGTTTGGGGGGAGAGACATACTTTTAAACTTTAATAACTTTCTTATTCCAATTACATAAAATTAAAGAAGTTTTTCAGGAACATAGTTGAAAAGGATGAAACTGTTAAATGTATTTTCTGATTTCATATTTACTTCTAAAATCATGCTTCCTTTAAAATAAAAATATATTTGATAGCCAATGCCATTTGAGAGACGTTATGGAATATTAGAAAAGGATCACCAAAGAAATAGGAAATTCACATTCTAATACCAGTTTCTCCACTAAGCAGATATGATAACCTAGACATGCAGCTTCTGTCTTGGTCTCAAAGTTCCTCTTCAGAAAAATGAGGAAACGTCACTGCGTGATCTTTAACCTATCTTCCAGAATGGTGATTTTCATCATTAGTTTCTTTTTTGAAGCATTTTGCTCTAAGTAATTCTGTGGTTTGGAGGTAGTCAAACATAATATTTCAAAGTAATATGCAAAATTACTAATTTCCCAATAGGCTGAGATATTCCTTATGTGAATTTTTACAGCAGTTATAAATCTCAGAATAATAGAGTTCATAACAAAATTGTTGAGAGACCCTTAAATGAGCAAGGGTACTTCTCACTGCTTTATATTACCAAATAGAATCTTGTTAAGATAATAATTTTAAAACGACACACACTTCTCAAATTCCTGTATCTTGTTTCATCTGATAGGCACCAGAAAGAAGAACCATGGAATCCACATTTTTTCTCAAAAATAATGATGCATTCCAAATCAGATTCTATATACCCATATAAGAATACCATTGTTTTAACCGTACAAAACATTATCCTTTACCTTCATGTTAACCTCCATCCTTAAGCACCACCACCAAAAGATAAAAAAACAAGACATAAAGAAACAAAAAACACTGTTGAGGGCCATTTAGGGCCAGGACCAGCTAGAACTAAGCACTTAGTTACACATGCATATTCGGGAGGTGAGCTTATTCTCTTACAAAGTTCCTGCAAATTGCTAGGTGGGCTTTATTTTCCTCCTGTGGAATTCAAAACTTATTATAATATTGGTGGCAAGTATCAGACCAGAATTCTGCGTTAGTAGGAAGAATTGATAAAGCATACAGTTATTTGGACAATTCAGGGAAATGATTGCTTCAACTATTGAAATATCCTGGTAGTTGTGGCTTTGTATGGCTGTGTACCCAAAAGACCAAATCATTGGTAAAATAAAAAGATATTATAAGCTTAAGAAAAAATCTAGCACCTTAAAAAATGACTATCTATTACCATGTATAAAATATAAACTCTCATACCTGAAATTTAAGATTGTCAATAATTTGTCAAATCTAATCTTTCAAAATTCATACTCCTTTCACACACTCTATGTCCAAGTATACTACTAATGCCCCCCAATTCTCCTTGCATCACATTTCAAGGAAGAACATACTCCACCTTCATTTCTGTCTTTCATAATTTATATATGCTTTTAAGGATTGGGTCATGGACCCCCTCTTTATTTAGTATTTACCGATTCTTTCCTACCACCATTAAAATTTTTGAGTTTTTAATGTCTTCTCCCTTTTCATATAGCTTGTATATATTTATTCATCTCTATACATAAAAGTTTTTCCCTTATTTCCTACCCTCAGAAGAATGCAAATTCTATGAGGGCAGCAATTTGTCTTTATAGACCCAGAGGCTACTATGGCATGTTGTACGTAGAAGGTGTTGGTAAGTGTTTTGGTGAAGAAGATGGCACAGGGGATATAATACCAGAAAGTCAGAAAGACTCATTTTCATGAGTTAAAATCCAGCCTCAGACACTTCTTAACTGTGTTACCTGGGTAAGTCAATTAAACCTCCTTGCCTCAGTTTCTTCATCTATAAAATGAACTGGATAAGGAGCCAGCAAAACCAATATATTTGCCAAGAAAATCCCAAATTGAGTCATAGAGAGTCAGAAACAACTTAAGTGATAAATGTTTTGTAAAGTTTAATTAAATTTATGACAGATCTAATAAAATGAGTCTGCCAGGGTAATCCATTAATTCTAGGTTTAATTGAGATGCACTCACAACATTTATCATTGGTACATTTCCTGTGCTATAAGAAACCTATTTAAAGTTGCAATGTCCAAGTATCTAACTATGTTGGGACATAACTGCTTTTTTGATATAGATCTATGATTTCATTATCAAGGAGCAATCCTAGTAAATACACTCCTTATTCCACTGCAGATCAGAAATTATTCCATAATACAGAGTCTAAAAGAAATACTGAGAGACTAAATGACTTGCCCTAGAGTTCCATAGGTATATAAATGTGTCAGAGACTGAAGTTGAACTTTAGTATTTTTTTTTCTTTTTCGTTCTGAATCCAAGGAAGGAACTCTATCCACTATACCACAGAGAGGGAATGAGAGGGAATAAGAGTGAGGGAGAAGGAGAGAGAGAGAAATTACATATACCTATACTTATATACATATATGTGTACATACACATGCACACATATATATTTGCATACACACGGGTATTAACTGAAGATGCTAATATAGACTGGTGTTTTGGTGTATCAGTGTGAGAGAACTAACATAAAAAGGGACCCAGAGTCCATTTTTAGTTATTGATTTTTTTAACCTGCTGATGGTGGCATGGTCATGGTGGATGCCTTTATTTTTTCTATATTCCCTTTTCTCACATGCTTGCCACTTCCACATTAGTGAGTCATTTAAAAATAATAGTTGCTGAATTTTCAGTTGAATGCAATACTATCCTCAGGACATGGGTTATAACCAGGGATATGTAACAATTGTAGCAACGATCATTGAGCCCCCTAAATATTATCACTGTTTCCAAGAAGAGGAAAAACTGAGATAATTGTTGTTATAATTTGGACACAAAACTTGCTTCAGTTTAGTTCATTGACTTTTACTATAATTGATGTACTAATGCTTATAAATTATTATAATAAGCACCAAGAGAGTCATTTCCATATTCCTTAGGGTTTCAGCTTCCATTTTAAGTTTTAGCTCACTGATTTGAAGCCAGAAAAACTTAATTTGAATCTTAGCTCTTCACTTATTGGTCATGTCAGCTTGGTTAAATCATCTCAACTTTTTGTAATTTAGATTTGTTTAATGTGAAAAAATGAAGATAATATTTTTATTGTTGTCTTCAAGAGTTATAGTAAGAATAGTGCATTATAAACTGTGTAGCTCTTCCTTAAGCAAGATGATGACGATGACGATGACGATGACGATGATGATGATGATGATGATGATGATGATGATGATGATGATGTTGAAAATAAAGACCATAATGACAATTTTGACATTACACATGCCCTGGAATCTGGATGACTTAGTGTTCTCCAAATATACTCCTCATTTCCTTGCATCAGTGCTTTCCCTTCTTCAATAGTAGCCTCTTTAGTTTCTTCTGCTTATCTAGTTTCTGCACATTATTAAAGACCCAACTCAAGGACCATCACCTTCATGAAACTTTTCCCCGATTTCCCTAGTCAGAAATCACTTCTGTTTCTGAATACCTGCAACTCTTTTTTTTTTCATTTCATAATTTATTCTCTAGTTGGTTGCGTGTATTTCTTATCTCCCCTACAAGACTGAGATGGTTGTTCTTTCTTTTGTGCTTCTATGTGTACCTGCAGCAGTACTCAGCATTGCATGTTACAGAATCCTGTTAAACATGTCACTGTTATGATAATAAACACATTTGAGGAATGAAATACAGGAAATAAAATATACAGCAAAATTATTTGATTATGTAATAAAAAAATACATATAATAGCGTTACAATGAAGTCAAAAATAAAGACAAGAATAAATTTCTTAAATAACTTTTCTAAACATTTTAATCAGGTACTTATTTTTATTTATGAGGAATAAAGATTTTGTATAAGTAATAAAAATTAAACCATGAAGTATAAGAAAAAGGTCTATGGCTATTTGAGCAAAGAGAAATCACACTGAATATTCACATATCAGAAAAAGTTAAGCAAACCACATATAGAAAATTAAGAATTCGAGGGCAGAGCCAAGATGTTGGAGTAGAAAGACACACATAATTTAGTTCTTCCCCCACAGCCCAAAAAATACCTTTGAAGAAAGACTCTCAATGGATTCTGGAGCAGCAGACACCACAGAGTGATGGAGTAGATGAGATTTCCAGCCCAGAGTGACCTGGACAGCTGGTGGAAGGGGACTGTCATGCTGCACACGAAGGAGAGCAAAGCCTAGACTTGGTCATGGGGTGCTGTGGAGGAACAGGCCTCGGGGTCAGAATATCCAGCAGCAATGGAGGTTCTCAGATCCGCCAGTCCATAAGTGCCAAGGACAGCTTCAAAGGTCAGTGAGAGGGATTTTTCACCTCTGTGACAAGGTAGCAGAGTCCTTGCCTAGTCCAGACCCCAGAAGCTTGTTGCTGTGGTAGCAACAGGGGGTGGTGGTGACTGAGGTGACAGTGGCGGTGGCAGGCAGCAGTTGGTGTCCATTATTCCATTGTGGTAATACTCAGCTTAAAGGCCCTGGGGGAATTGAGAAGCTGATCTGAATCTCAACCCCGAGTCAGTCCAGGAAGTAAACTCCTCTCCCATGACTGTGCCACCTTGGAGGAACTGAGAACTTACAGATCCCCAGAGTAAACCTTACCCTTGACAAAGGAAGCAATTGTCAACTAGTTGGCTGGGGAAATGCCCAAGAAAGGGAAAAAAATAAAGCTATAGAAGGTTACTTTCTTGGTGAATAGGTATTCTCTTCCATCCTTTCAGATGAGAAATAATGAAGTTTACTATTAGAGGAAGACATAAAAGTCAAAACTTCTTCATCCAAAACCTCCAAAATAAATATGCAATGATCACAGGCTATGGAAGAGCTCAAAAAAGACTTTGAAAGTCAAGTAAAAGAGGTGGAGAAAAAAATTAGGAAGAGAACTGAGACCTATCCAAGAAAATCATAAAAAGCAAGTCAACAGCTTGCCAAAGAAGACCCAAAAAAATGCTGAAGAAAATAACACATTTAAATATAGGCTAACTCAATTGACAAAAGAGATCGAAAAAGCCAGTGAGAAGAATACTTTAAAAAGTAGAATTAGTCAAATGGAAAAGTAGGTTCAAAAGCTCATGGAAGAAAATAGTTCTTTTTTTAAAAAAATTATTTATTTAACTTTTAACATTCATTTTCACAAAATTTTGGGTTCCAAATTTTCTCCCCATTTCTCCCCTCCCCCCACACCAAAACACTGATCATTCTAACTGCCCCTGTTACTGATATGTCCTCTCTTCTAACGTCCTTCCCATCCCTTGTCCCCAACTTCTCTTTTGACCTGTAGGGCCAGAAAACTTTCTATACCCAATTACCGATATTTCTTATTTCCTAGTAGTAAGAACCATATTCAACAGTTATTCCTAAAACTTTGACTTCCAACTTCTCTTCATCCCTCCCTCCCCACCCATTCCCTTTGGGAAGGCAAGCAATTCAATATAGGCCATATCTCTGTAGTTTTTCAAGGGCCTTCCATAATAGTTGTGTTGTGTAAGACTAACTATATTTCCCTCCATCCTATCCTGCTCCCCATTGCGTCTCTTCTCTCTTTGGATTCTGTCCCTCCTCAAGAGTGTTGACTTCAAATTGCTCCCTCCTCCCATTGCCCTCCCTTCCATCATCCCCTCACCCTACTTATCCCCTTCTCCCCCACTTTCCTGTATTGTAAGATAGGTTTTCATACCAAAATGAGTGTGCATTTTATTCCTTCCTTTAGTCTAATTGACAAGAGTAAGCTTCATGTTTTTCTCTCACCTCCCCTCTTTTTCCCTCCACTAATAAGTCTTTTGCTTGCCTCTTTTATGAGAGATAATTTTCCCCATTCCATTTCTCCCTTTATCCTCCCAGTATATTTCTCTCTCACCACTTAACTTCATTTTTTTAAAGATACGATCCCATCCTATTCAATTCACTCTGTGCTCTCTCTGTGTGTGTGTGTGTGTGTGTGTGTGTGTGTGTGTGTGTGTGTAATTCCACCCACTACCCAGATACTGAAAAGTTTCAAGAGTTACAAATATTGCCTTTCCATGTAGGAATGTAAACAGTTTAACTTTATTAAATCCTCTATGACTTCTCTTTGCTGTTTCCCTTTTCATGCTTCTCTTCATACTTGTGTTTGAAAATCAAAGGTTCTTGTCAGCTCTGGTCTTTTCATCAAGAATGCTTGAAATTCCTCTATTTCACTGGGAGACCATTTTTCCCCCTGAAGTATTGTACTCAGTTTTGCTGGGTAGGTGATTCTTGGTTTTAGTTCTACTACCTTTGAATTCTGGAATATCATATTCTGTGCCCTTCAATCTCTTAATGTAGAAGCTGCTAGATCTTGTGGTATTCTGATTGTATTTCTACAATACTTGAATTGTTTCTTTCTAGCTGCTTGCAATATTTTCTCCTTCACTTGGGAATTCTGAAATTTGGCCACAATGTTCCTAGGAGTTTCTCTTTTTGGATCTCTTTCAGGCAGTGATTGGTGGATTCCTTGAGTACTTATTTTGCCCTCTGGTTCTAGAATATCAGGGCATTTTCCTTGATAATTTCATGAAAGATGATGTCTAAGCTCTTTTTTTGATCATGGCTTTCAGATAGTCCCATAATTTTAAACTGTCTCCCCTGGATCTACTTTCCAGGTCAGTTGTTTTTCCAATGAGATATTTCACATTATCTTCCATTTTTTCATTCTTTTGGTTTTGTTTTGTGATTTCTTGGTTTCTCATAAAGTCATTAGCCTCCATCTGCTCCATTCTAATTTTGAAAGAACTATTTTCTTCAGTGAGCTTTTGAATCTCCTTTTCCATTTGGCTAATTCTGCTTTTGAAAGCATTTTTCTTCTCATTGGCTTTTTGAACCTCTTTTGCCAATTGAGTTAGTCTATTTTTCAATGTGTTTAGCATTTTTTTAGGTCTCCTTTAGCAAGGTGTTGACCTGCTTTTCATGCTTTTCTTGCATCTCTCTCATTTCTTTTCCCAGATTTTCCTCCACCTCTCTTACTTGATTTTCAAAACCCTTTTTGAGCTCTTCCATGGCCTGAGCCCATTGAATATTTATTTTAGATGTTTGGGATACAGAAGCCTTGACTTTTATGTCTTTCCCTGTTGGTAAACATTGTTCTTCCTCCTCTGAAAGGATGGGAGGCGATATCTGTTCTCCATGAAAGTAACTTTATATGGTCTTATTTTTTTCCCCTTTTGGGGGCATTTTCCCAACCAGTTACTTGATTTTTGGATACTTTGTCAAGAGTAAGGTATACTCTGGGAACACAGCTAGCGAGAATATTTTCAACCATGTCTTTTTACCTGACCCCAAGACTCAGAATTGGGCAGCGAACTTACAAATGGCACCTGTTCCAGTGCTTTTTTTTTAGAAATTCCTTGGGAATTTCTTCCGACCCAGTATTCCTTACCTTAGTTCCTTGACTTGCCTCTGTTTCATCACCATGACACCTGTATATAGCCACATACTATTTCCAGCCAACCATGGGCTTAAACTGCTCTCGTGTAGGAAAACGTGATTTGTTTAGACTTTTGGAGATTCCCAATCAGAATTCAGTCCAGATCATCCTCTGCATCTTTGTTAAACAGAAATAGAGGGAGACTTAGACGGTAATACTTTCTCTCACCCTAAGAGTTTGACTTACTCTCAATGGTTTGAAATTTAAAAAAAAAAAAAAACAAACAAGATAAAACGAAGTTTATTTCTATGTTTTGATAACTTATCTTGTAGGAAATTTGCAACTTTCCTTTATCATTTATACGCTTTTAACCGTGAAATTTTATATAGATGACCCCTCCACATAATCACACACACTCACTAATGTCTTTTTATTCTATGGGCTTTGACTATGTTTTTGCAAAATCTTTTAAATTTTACACAATGATTTATCATGTCCCTGATAATCACCTCTCCTCAAGGTAAGGACACTTCTAGCCTTAGCCAAGAAATCCGCCTCTCTTGTCAACTACTTTGTTAAATCATAAAACTGTTTATACTCAGGAATGTATCTATTCAGAAAGTTCTCTGATGTATGGTGTATGGTGGTGGTAAAAACATGATAGGTGTCAAAATTCTTTCCAACTTTTCACCCGTTCTTGTCCAAAAAGGAGTCCTTTCCACAGGTAATTTATGTCTTTGAGCTATTCAAACATTAAAGCTTTTAATTGCTTTTGAATCTTCTGTATTTAGTCTCTTTCACAGATCTACTTTTGTTTTGCAACCACTAACAATTAATTTGAATAATACAACTTCATAAGATAATTATTGTGACTTTTCACTGAAGGACATTACATATTGCAGAAAAGATTCTCTACTCCAAAGACCCTGAATCAGATTGTCTTCTTGCTGTCAGTTAAAGGTTATGCAATAGAGATTGCAGTAAGAACAGAGCTTTGAGTTTATAGATATTCAAAAAATAAATAAATATTAATTGAATAGAAGAATAAATTGCTATGGTAGGCACTTAATAAATGTTTCTTGAATTAATTGAGTGATTTAAGACATTCCTAAATTCATTAATACTAAAATGTTTCTAGGATTTTTCTCCATCCCTGTCCTAAATTGGACTACTGTGACATGAGAAAGAGAAAGACAATGATTAGATTTACAACTATATATAACTTAGTGTAGGTATCATATTGGATAAAGTCTTGATAAAATAGTTTTATTTCTGAATAATACTTATAAGAATTAAAAATATGTCCTTAAGAGGAAATTTTTACTGTACCGTAGCCAGAATCATGATCTATAACAGAAGTTCCGAAATTTATCAGGTCTACTGTCCTCTTTTAAAAAATACACTCAGTGTTCCCCTGGAAAACTATGTTCCTCAGCCTTTATTTTTATTTATTTTTCTTTTTTTCCTTTTTTTATTATTTTTTTAAAATTTATTTACTTAACTTTTAACATTCATTTTCACAAAATTTTGGGTTTCAAATTTTCTCCCCATTTCTCCCCCCCACCCCAAAACACCGAGCATTCTAATTGCCCCTATCACCAATCTGCCCTCTCTTCTATCATCCCTCCCTTCCCTTGTCTCCATCTTCTCTTTTGTCCTGTAGGATCAGATAACTTTCTATACCCCATTACCTGTATTTCTTATGTCATAGTAGCAAGAACAGTACTAAACAGTTATTCCTAAAACTTTGACTTCCAACTTCTTTTCATCCCTCCCTCCCAACCCATTCCCTTTGGGAAGGCAAGCAATTCAATATAGGCCATATCTCTGTAGTTTTGCAAATGACTTTCCCCACTTTCCCGTATTGTAAGATAGGTTTTCATACCAAAATGAGTGTGCATTTTACTCCTTCCTTTAGTCAAATGTGATGAGAGTAAACTTCATGTTTTTCTCTCACCTCCCCTCTTTTTCCCTCCACTAAAAAGTCTTTTACTTGCCCCTTTTATAAGAGATAATTTCCCCATTCCATTTCTCCTTTTCTCCTCCCAATATATTTCTCTCTCACTGCTTAACTTCATTTTTTAAATATATGATCCCATTCTATTCAATTCACTCTGTGCTGTGTGTGTGTGTGTGTGTGTGTGTGTGTGTGTGTGTGTAATCCCATCAACTACCCAGGTACTGAAAAGTTTCAAGAGTTACAAATATTATCTTTCCATGTAGGAATGCAAATAGTTCAACTTTAGTAAGTCCCTTATGACTTCTCTTTGCTGTTTACCTTTTCATACTTCTCTTCATTCTTGTGTTTAAAAGTCAAATTTTCTTTTCAGCTCTGGTCTTTTCATCAAGAATGCTTGAAAGTCCTCAATTTCATTGAAACACCATTTTTCTTGAAGTATTGCACTAAAGTATTGTACTCAGCTTTGCTGCATAGGTGATTCTTGGTTTTAGTCCTAGTTCCTTTCACTTCTGGAATATCCTATTCCACGCCCTTCGATCCCTTTATGTACAAGCTGCTAGATTTTGTATTTTCCTGATTGTATTTCCACAGTACTTGAATGGTTTCTTTCTAGCTGCTTGCAATATTTTCTCCTTGAGCAGGGAACTCTGGAATTTGGCCACATTGTTCCTAGGAGTTGATCTTTTTTGGATTTCTTTCAGGAGGTGATTCGTGGATTCCTTGAATACTTATTTTGCCCTCTGGTTCTAGAATATCAGGGCAGTTTTCCTTGATAATTTCATGAAAGATGATGTCTAGGCTCTTTTTTTGATCATGGCTTTCAGGTAGTCCCATAATTTTTAAATTGTCTCCCCTGGATCTACTTTCCAGGTCAGTTGTTGTTCCAATGAGATATTTCACATTATCTTCCATTTTTTTCATACTTTTGGTTTTGTTTTGTGATTTCTTGGTTTCTCATAAAGTCATTAGCCTCCATCTGTTCCATTCTAATTTCTAAGGAACTATTTTCTTCAGTGAGCTTTTGGACTTCCTTTTCCATTTGGCTAATTCTGCTTTTGAAAGCATTCTTCTCCTCATTGGCTTTTTGAACCTCTTTTGCCAATTGAGTTATCCTATTTTTCAAGGTGTTATTTTCTTCAACATTTTTTGGGTCCCTTTTAGCAAGGTGTTGACCTGCTTTTCATGCTTTTCTTGCATCTCTCTCATTTCTTTTCCCAGATTTTCCTCCACCTCTTTAACTTGATTTTCAAAATCCTTTTTAAGCTCTTCCATGGCCTGAGCCCATTGAATATTTATTTTGGGTGTTTGGGATACAGAAGCCTTGACTTCTATGTCTTTCCCTGATGGTAACCATTGTTCTTATTCATGTGAAGGGATTGGAGGAGATATCTGTTCACCAAGAAAGCAACCTTCTATGGTCTTATTTTTTTTCCCCTTTTCTGGCCATATTCCCAGCCAGTTACTTGACTTCTGAGTTTCCTCTCCACACTCACCTTGCCTCCAGTTCTGCCCAGCTAGTGCTTGGAGGCTGAGATTCAAATGCTACTTCCCAGCCTCAGGATTTTGGCGGGGGCAGGCTGCTAGTCAGTGTGAGATTAAGTTCACGTTGGGGCAGGGCCACCACACAGGGTTCACTTCCCTCACGGGGTTTACAATGAGACCTTTAGCAATGGATCCAAGCTCCTGCCTGCTTTGGGAGACCCTGTCTGCTGCTACCTCTACTTCTGCCTCCCGAGGGGGCTTGAGTTATGGAGACACTCTGCTCCACTCTCAGCAAGCTTAAAAGACCCTCTCACTGACCTTTGGCACCTGTGAGTGGAGGAACCTGCGTGGCTGCTGGAGATTCTGTCCTGAAGCCTGCTCAGATCTGCTCCTCTCGATGCCATGCAGCCAAGGAAGGACTGGGCTCTGCTCCGGGTCCAGTGCGCGACAGACCTTTGGTGTCAGTTTTTCAGGTCTCCCTGGAACAGAAATCTCCTGCTCTCCGTTGTTCTGTAGCCTCTGCTGCTCCAGAATTTGTTGGGAGTTCTTCTTTACATGTATTTTATGGGCTGTGGGTTAGGAGCTAGCATATGTGTATCTTCCTGCTCTGCCATCTTGGCTTTTCCCCCTCTTTCTCCTCAACCTTTATTTAAAAAAAATGCATACATATATATACATCTTAAATTTAATAATTTATTTTGCTCAGCTAGATAGTGCAGTGGATAGAGCACCAGTGCAGGAGTCAGGAAGACCTGAGGTCAAATCTCAACTCAGACACTTGACACTCACTAGCTGTGTGACCTTAGGCAAGTTACTTAACCCAAGTTTCCTCATCCTAAGCCATCTCCAGTCATCCTGATGAATATCTTGTCTCTGGATTCAGATGACTCTGGAGGGGAAATGAGGCTGGTGACCTGCACAGCCCTCTCTCATTCAAAACAAAGTCAAGTGCAAGTCTTGTCATCATTTATCTGATGGCATGATCTTCTTTGGCAGTGGATGAACACACATAAATAATTTACTTAAATTTGTTGGCTTTGTCCTGGATTGAAATTTTGATGATGCATATTGATTCATGTAACCAAATAGCATCATGTTGTAAACAGGTCATTACATGCATATGTTCCTGCCAATGTATGCTCGTCTTCCCAATCATCCCAATCCCACTTGCCTGCCAACACATGCTTGGTAAGACCTGTTGGTGGACTTTACCACTGATTGTTAATAGCTTGCATTTTGTGTGTTTATTTGAAAAATAATGTAATTACTGTGACTTTAACTCTGTTACACAACAGACGAAATGTATCCTCTTGCTTTTATTCAACACCCCTCAGTTGTACCCAGGCTACTCTCACTCCCCCAGTTGTTCCAATAACCCCCAGAAGGTGATATCATCCACTTTAGGAACCTCTGATAAATGTGCTATACATTCAGATTATAGACTCCATATAAGGACTGCAATATTTTAGTTGGTTGATGATTTTATAATATGGGTAGATAAGACTGAGAATTATGCAGTTAGGATCCTTCTACCAAAAGGAAAAATACATGAATGAATGGGGGGAAAATGGATGTTAAGTGGTCCAATATCCAATTGAAACAGGTCAACTTATTAGTATTGTGTTCTGGGTTAAGGTGTTTGCAATACATGTCAAATAAAGGTAATATCATAGTTAGAATCGTGTAACTGTCAGAGGTAAAGTAATGTCAGTGAAAGGTGACTGTATTGAGAGCTAGGAGACATCAGTTCAAGTCTATGCTTTCACATTTATAATTTGGAAGATTTCTGGCAAATTACTTCTTCTAAGGAAAGGAATTGGATAAAAATGACTGATAGGGCATTTTGAAAAGTCAAATATTCAATGATTTTGTGCTATGTCAAAAATCAGTCCAACGCCTTGAAAATGATTTGTTCTAAGTTAATTTATTGTGTATATCAAATTATTTATTTGGGGGCCAAATTCACCTGAAGAGTCAAAGCAATCACTGCATTTTTTCACATGTTAAATACAGGTTGTGAACTCTCTACGCTAACATGAAATTCCAGATCCAATCAGGAAAAATGAAAGTGCATATGTGATTTTCCTTTTTTAAAAATTTATTTGTTTTTAGTTTTCAGTATTCCCTCCTATAAGATTGTGCGTTCTAAATTTTCTCTCCCTCCTCAAAACAGCATGCAATCTCACATAAGCTATACGTGTACAACCGTATTAAACATTAGTCATGTTGTAGAGAAAAATTAGAATTAAAGGGGAAAATCACAATAAAGAAAAAACCAGAGAGAGACAGACAGGGGGAGAGAGAGAGAGAGAGAGAGAGAGAGAGAGAGAGAGAGAGAGAGAGAGAGAGAGAGAGAGAGAGACTATTATGCTTTCATCTGTATTGAGATTCCACAGTTCTTTCTCTGGATTCAGACAGCAATTCCCATCTTTTGAAATTATCTTAGATTCTTGTGTTGCTCAGAAGAGTTGTCTATCAAAGTTCATCATCACACAATGTTGCTTTATTAAGTAAAATGTTCTCCTGATTCTTCTCACTTCGCTCAGCTTCAGTCCTTGTAAATCTTTCCAAATTTTTCTTAAGTCCACCAGCTCATCATTTCTTATGTAACAATAGTATTCCATTACATTCATGTACCACAACAAGTTTAGCCACTCCCAATTGATGGACACCCCCTCAATTTCCAATTCTTGGTCATGACAAAAAGAGCTGCTATAAATATTGTTGTACCTGTGGGTCCTTTACCCATTTCATTGACCTCTTTGGGACAGAAGTAGTACTGCTGGATCAAAGCGTATACACAAAAAGTGTGCCCTTTGGGTAGAATTCCAAATTGTTCTCAAGTATGGTTAGTTCACTTCACAACTTCACCAACAGTGTGTTTGTATATTTTTCCAATTTTCTCACATTTTCTCCGACATTAGTCCTTTTCCTCTTTTGTTATGTTAACCAAGCAGATGTGTTTTTTTTTCAGATGGTATGTGTAGATGCTCTGTCTCTTTCTCTCTCTCTCCTATCCAAAAGGTGTACATGACCCGTACTTTCCTTTAACAATCAATTCCCTTTTCCTTGTGGTTTTACATATGTTGGAAATGGAAAGGTTTACTTGTCAATTTTTTCAATAGGATGTGTTTAGGCCATGGCCATTTAGAGGACTAAAAAATTAAATTTGACAACTGTTTTAAAAACCATGAACTCTTGCCCCCTTGCAGAAACAAATGAGAAATACACATTCCCAAGGGCTCTTTTGTGTGTTTCTTTGGTCCGTGGATTTCTTGACTTGCAATGGCCATTTGTATGAACTTCTCCATACATGTTTAGTCTGGGCCTTAGAAAGCAGTCAGTCTGTTGTTGAAAATACTTGTGAATGTTTACAGCGTGGCAGAACTTGCTAAATTTGACCTTTTATTGACAAACACTTCCAGAACCCTGAACATATTCAGTAGATATTTTATGTGGTAAGGATCAAACAATATCATAAAAAAATTAATACGTTTCAGCACAAATGAAGAAGACTTGATACTGATGCGGGAATCATTCCTAAATTGTCAAGCTGTACACAGACAGACCATCAGCATATTAGAACAAAGATCAGAATTCGTAAAACTTCAGCAGAGTAATGCAAAAACACAACATACAGTTAAAACTCAATTCTGAATTTTTTTCAAAAGAATAATATATTTCAGAATTGCAGTTCTCCTGTTGGAAGAAGACAAACATCTCATACCTGTGCATGGAGCCATAAAAAGAAGGAAACATAGCTTTTCCAAAAGTCTACCAACTGATGTGATATGGGCTTTGACCTATACTAAGTGTATACAGGCTTTTGGGGGACTAGATGGGAATATAAGGCAGAATCTCTGTGCCAAAACATTTGAATTCCCACAGATTAAGAATGCTTTGATTTCAATTTCTACCCATCAATAGGTGTTCCAGTCTCTGCCCTTCAATATGAAATCAGAAACTCATTTTGTTATGCCTCTAAGGGAGCAAATCCTAAAGACCTTAGAAGTGAAATGAAATTTCTGTTGTTTTCCTTTAAGTCCTACTTCTTGAGAATTCAGTCATATGTGCAGTATACTCATTGGCACATACACACTCACCCATACTTGTGTATTAAGAAAGTTCGGATTCGCTCCTGTAAATGACGCTCTCAGACTCAATCAAAACGAAAGTAAAAAGCTTTAATTACACAAGGCACGGTACAGACAGTTTAGGACAGCAGAAGAAACAGAGGGCAAATATAATGATTATTAATACAAGGGCTATAATTACAATAGATAGATAGAGGAAGAGAATACATCACCAATTCAAGGGAACCTCCAATAACTCAATCGGCTGGGAGCCCCATTGCAGCCGGAACAAATTGTGTAAAGATGGTCCCGCGCGAAGCGTCCTCCCACGGGTGAGGCTCAACAGGACTTTGTAGTCCGAGCTTTTATAGGGTTCGCAAAAAACAGAAGGGTTTCGGCCAAGGCAGTTACATACAGAGTTTAAGCCTACTTCCCTAGCAGTTTGTGTGTCTGGGTCTAATTCTGGCTTTTTAATTCCTGACATGTTCAAAAACCTTGAAGCTCAGCACATTTTATCACTGTCAAGTGCTTATGTTCAAGGAAGGGGCCACCTTCCCTTGAACATAAGCAGTTTCAGGAGTGGCGAGTTCCTGTTTTTTATTGCCAAGAACGTACAAAGTTTAAAGAATGGTCAAGTCCTGAGACTAAACGTTCAATAGCTCAGGCCTATTAAATCTGAAGGATATTACAATTTTAACAAGAAAATCTAATTTCTTATTCAACTTGTTAAAAATTATTTCACAGGGCAGAGCCAAGATGGAAGAGTAGAAAGACGCACATACACATAGCTCCGAACCCACAACCCATAGAACGGCTACAGGGAAGTAACTGCACCCAGAGGCCATGGAACATTGGAGCAAGGGAGATTTCTGTTCCAGAGAGACCTGCAAACCTCTCGCGGGGGGTCCTTCATGCTGCGGACTGGGTGTCGGGACTGGGAGCTGAGTGGAGCCCTGCCATGGTCGTGGCACCGAGAGGAAAAGATCCGAGCGGGCTTCAGGGACAGGATCTCAAGCGGCCACGTGGGTCCCTCCACCCACAGAGGGACCTGCAAACGTCTTGCAAAAGGTCCTTCACGCTGCAGACGTGGAGCCCAGCGCAGACCTGCGGCGGCCGTGGCCGGGCGCTAAGAGAAACAGATCTGAGCAGGCTTCAGGGACGGGATCTCCAGCGGCAGCACAAGTCCCTCCACCCACAGGTGACAGGGGTCGGTGAGAGAGTCTCTTTGGCGGGTCGAGAGGGGAGTGGGGTGCCCCCATAACTCAGGCCCCCCCGGGAGGTAGAAGCTGAGAGGCGGCTGCAGACCAGGGCTCCCCAAGGGGGCAGGAGCCAGGATCCATTGTGTAAGGTCTATGCATAAACCCCCTAAGGGAAATGAGCCTGAGAGGCGGCCCTGCCCCGACCTGACCACCTGAACATAATCTCACACTGAATAGCAGCCCTGCCCCCGCCAAAAGCCCTAAGGCTGGAAGCAGCATTTGAATCTCAGACCCCAAACGCTGGCTGGGAGGATCAGGAGGCGAGGTGGGTGTGAGGAAAATATTCAGAGGTCAAGTCACTGGCTGGGAAAATGCCCAGAAAAGGGAAAAGAAATAAGACTATAGAAGGTTACTTTCTTGGTGAACAGGCATTTCCTCCCTTCCTTTCTGTTGAGGAAGAGCAATGCTTACCATCAGGCAAAGACAGAGAAATCAAGGCTTCTGTGTCCCAACCCACCCAATGGGCTCAGGCCATGGAAGAGCTCAAAAAGAATTTTGAAAATCAAGCTAGAGAGGTGGAGGAAAAGCTGGGAAGAGAAATGAGAGACATGAAGTCAAAGCATGAACAGCAGATCAGCTCCCTGCTAAAGGAGACCCAAAAAAATGTTGAAGAAAGTAACACCTTGAAAACTAGCCTAACTCAATTGGTAAAAGAGGTTCAAAAAGCCAATGAGGAGAAGAATGCTTTCAAAAGCAGAATTAGCCAAATGGAAAAGGAGATTCAAAAGCTCACTGAAGAAAATAGTTCTTTCACAATTTGAATGGCACAGATGGAGGCTAAGGACTTTATGAGAAAGCAAGAAATCACAGAACAAAGAGAGAAGAATGGAAAAATGGAAGATAATGTGAAATATCTCATTGGAAAAACAACTGACCTGGAAAATAGATCCAGGAGAGACAATTTAAAAATTATGGGACTACCTGAAAGCCATGATCAAAAGAAGAGCCTAGACATCATCTTTCATGAAATTATCAAGGAAAACTGCCCTGAGATTCTAGAACCAGGGGGGAAAATAAATATTCAAGAAATCCACAGAACACCGCCTGAAATAGATCCAAAAAGAGAAACTCCTAGGAACATTGTGGCCAAATTCCAGACTTCCCAGGTCAAGGAGAAAATATTGCAAGCAGCTAGAAAGAAACAATTCAAGTATTGTGGAAATACAATCAGGGTAACACAAGATCTAGCAGCCTCTACATTAAGGGATCGAAGGGCATGGAATAGGATATTCCAGAAATCAAAGGAACTAGGACTAAAACCAAGAATCACCTACCCGGCAAAACTTAGTATAATACTTCAGGGGAAAAATTGGTCTTTCAATGAAATAGAGGATTTTCAAGCATTCTTGATGAAAAAACCAGAGCTGAAAAGAAAATTTGACTTTCAAACATAAGAATGAAGAGAACCATAAAAAGGTGAACAGCAAAGAGAAGTCATAAGGGACTTAGTAAAGTTGAACTATTTACATTCCTACATGGAAAGACAATATTTGTAACTCTTGAAACATTTCAGTATCTGGGTACTGGGTGGGATTACACACACACACACACATGCACACACGCACACATACATAGAGACAGAGTGCACAGAGTGAATTGAAGAGGATGCGATCATATCTTAAAAAAAATGAAATCAAGCAGTGAGAGAGAAATATTGGGCGGAGAAAGGGAGAAATTGAATCGGGGAAATTATCTCTCATAAAAGAGGCAAGCAAAAGACTCATTAGTGGAGGGATAAAGAGGGGAGGTGAGAGAAAAACATGAAGTCTACTCTCATCACATTCCACTAAAGGAAAGAATAAAATGCACACTCATTTTGGTAGGAAAACCTGTCTCACAATACAGGAAAGTGGGGGATAAGGGGACAAGCAGGGTGGGGGGGATGATAGAAGGGAGGGCATGGGGAGGAGAGTGTAATTCGAGGTCGACACTCATGGGGAGGGATAGGATCAAAAGAGAATAGAAGTAATGGGTGACAGGATAGGATGGAGGGAAATATAGTTAGTCCTATACAACACAACTATTATGGAAGTCATTTGCAAAACTACCCAGATTTGGCCTATATTGAATTGCTTGCCTTCCAAAGGGAAGGGGTGGAGAGGGATGGAGGTAAAGAAGTTGGAACTCAAAATGTTAGGATCAACTGTCGAGTAATGTTCTTGCCACTAGGAAATAAGAAATACAGGTAAAGGGGTATAGAAAGCTTTCTGGCCCTACAGGACAAAAGAGAAGATGGAGACAAGGGCAGAGAGGGATGATAGAAGAGAGAGCAGATCGGTCATAGGGGCAATTAGAATGCTTGTTGTTTGGGGGGGAAGGATAAAAGGGGAGAAAATTTGTAACCCAAAATTTTGTGAAAATGAATGTTAAAAGTTAAATAAATAAATTTAATTTAAAAAAATTATTTCACAGAATGGAAGGAATTTTTTGGAAATCTTTGCGTACACAAAGATTTTTGTAACTTAAGGGTTCAATGTAATTAAAATGAAGTCTTAGTTTAAGTTAAATTGTGTAAGTGCAGAAATACATCATAACTTAGCTTTTTCCTGACTAAATGTCACACCTTGTGATGGGAGCTAAAAATCTTCCGAGCCCATTAATAGAACTCAAGTAGAGTTATTGAAGGAGGCTTGTTTATGGGATGCGTGTTTTTTTTTTTTTTTTTATGGGGGCTCACACCTTTTCCTGATTACTGGTGAGGCACTGGGTCAGTATGAGTCCTGCCCTCCTGCTCTGAAAGGAGGATACTTGTGTTATGAAGTGAGGTTTTACTTTGGGGTTTAGTGTTTGGAAGAAGGTTCATGTGTCAGGTGAGACTCCAAGCTGCTGTTTCAAGAAGTCTCCAGTTTTGAAAACCCAGATGTTGGTGCTTCTCTCCCTGGTAATGTTATACTTATTGCTTGTGGTTAGAAAATTGGAAGACCTCTCTGTTGGTCCTGCTTACATTTTCTCTTGTTGGTATATGTAAATAAAGCAAGATTGTTTACATCTCTTAAAGTTTATTTCTGTTGAGAAAAGCAGATCTAATAGCCTTTGCAGCAGGCCCTCTTGGGTGCAAGGTTCTTCCTGATATATACCTACAGAAAATTTAACAGACTTCAAGAAATATGAACTGTTGTGAAGATCACCATTTCTGTGAAGAGCTGAAAAATAAAAACAAAGCACTAGCTTTTAGAAAGACATACTTAAAAAAAATCTAACCAATCCATATGCATTTATTAAGCAGCTAATATGTACTAGGTTTTGTGCTCAGCACTGGTTATACAAATATAACGAATGAAAAAAGTCCATCTTCTTTTATATGGGAAGATGCAAAGTACATGCACATACTTTGTACGTGCATGTACTTACAGAATAGATATAAATAGAATAAGTGTATTTAAGGTTGAGGTTGTGAATTATATATTAAAGGGATCAGGAAAAGCTTTGCATGGAAGGTGGTGATTGACATACATAATGAAGGAAAAGGGTGATTCTCTAAGGCAGAGGTAAGGAGGAAGTGCATTTCAGGTATGGGGAACCACCAGTGCAAGGACAAGAAGAAGACAGATGGCGCATCATGTATGAAGAAAAGAAAAAAGCCAGTTTGGCTGAATTGCAGAGTGTGGAAAAAGAATAAAAATCCAGTGAGTCTAGAAAGATTGGTTGGTGTCAGATTGTGAAGAACTTTAAAAACTAGACAGAGAAGCTTAGTTTTTATCCCAGGCAAAATAGGGACACTTGCGTTTATTGAAGAGGTGAATGACATGTTCAAATGATAATTGAAGGAAAATCACTTCTATCACAGAATAAAGGTTGGGCAGACTAATCAAGGATGAAAGAGGACCTTATTATAACAATTTACGTTACAGGTAATGAGCACTTGAATTAAAACATAACTCTGTGAGTAAAGTATCTGGTGTTAGACATGTTGTTGGATAAGAGAGAGATAAATTATTATTGAGCTAGTTATCTATGGGGACAAATGGGAGATTAGAAGAATGTACAGGATGTTTGGTTTATTCAAGGAGATGGGCTATCTGGTTATCTCATTGTCATAAACTGGGTGAAAAGAGAAGCGTGTGAGGGATGACGATTTTTGGAAAGGAAATCTTCATTCAGATGAGATGAGGATTGAGGTTTGGGGGTGGTTTGAAGAGAGACGATGTTTGAAATTGCTTCTATGGGGTGGGAAATCATGAATCATTAGGTAAAAATAAAAAAAGATTGTCTTGCTTCAGTAAGGATCTAGTTGAAGTTGAGATGTTATACATAAAAGCACAGAGTGAAATATACAGATTAATGTACATTTTTAAATTCTTTTCCCTGTATTCTGATACTTTGTTCTGGTTTGTCTCTAGTAGTCTTAAGGTAGAAAATTTATGGCAAATCTCAATCCAGGATCTTCCGATGATTCTGTTCAAAGTCTGAGTATGAAAAAATAAAATAATTTAATACCTCAGCTTTTAAAGTATGTCGTCTGTGCAACTGTTATCACTTGAAAAGCAAAAAGGGTCCTGAACAGAGAGATTAAGTGGACCCCTCCATCTCTCTCTCTTTCTCTCTCTCTGTCTCAAACACACACTGCATATATTTAATACATATACTGTGTGTGAATATATGTATCTGTGCATGTATTAATGGTATAATCAGGAACATATTTGCATACACTTATATGATTTAAAAGACATAAGACTTGTTTTACATTATAAAAATTACATGAAATCCTAAGTAGGAGAATGCTTTCAATTGGAAAATTCCTTCCATAAAGGCACATTTGCAACCATTTTGCAATGACTTTCCCCAGGTCACAAAACAAGGATATTTCAGAGATGAGGCTTAAACACTGGTCATCCTGAATCTGAAGTCATCCTTTATACCATACTCTACACTGATATTTTTGTGAATAAATTTTTATTCATGTCCTTTTAAAAACATCACCAAAATTTCCTTCCCTTTCTCCCTTTCCTTTGCAGAAAACTCTTCCACATAGTAAATAATATATATTAAACACTCAAAAATGAAAAAAGGGAAAATCAGTAAAGCTTAATAATATATTATAAAAGACAGAAAATATAGGAAATGAATCACACTTGGACCTCCTACTTCTGCAAATGTGTGGGATGGTCATATCGTATGGTATTTCTTCCCTGGAGATATACTCATCGTTGGTAATTCTGCAACATTTACTATTGACTTTTATCATATTTATAATTCTTACAGTACAATAATATTCTATCATAATGTTGTATTATTATTTGTTTAGCTATTCCTAATGGATGGGCACCTATGTTGTTTCCACTTCTCTTTTACAAAGCATGATGCTTTAAATATTTTGGATTGCGTATCTGGGTCAAAGGGTATGAACATTTTACTGAATTTATTCACGCATTACTTCATTATGGAGATGTGGAAGGATTCTCCCTTTCCTTCTTGAAAAGGATGTTTACTAAATTAAGGTGTTTCCTCAAATGGTCACCTGGAAAGAAATGGTGTGTATTTGAGAAACAGATTGTACTCTACCCAACAGCAGAATTATAAAGCTAGTTAGATGTTACTTAGTAAAGGTTTAGTTTTAAAGAATAGGTATGTTAATAATGAGTAGTTAGTATTTAAATTCTTAACAAATCTGGATACATGTTACATGGTTGTTATCTTGCTGGTGTGTATATGATTACTTCAAAAGTAGATGGAAAACTTCTCTTCTTTAATCTATTAACTATGAATTTTCTTTGTCTTCTTCTTTGTTCTTCTCAAGTAAGTTTCCGTAAGATATTGGAAATATTACCTTCAATCTTAACAGCTACCTGAATTTTCACAAAGTCCAAACAAATGAGAGCAAATAGTGTTTGCTTTCTCTAGAAAATGCCCTATTTCACTAACAGCTTGTTTCAGTCACAAGTAACCCAACTGTTACTCATGTTCATAAGAATAGCTGTCACTGGGCAAATGTTCTTTCTTATGGGGAAAAACAAATGGGTCTTTGGGGTTTGTTGATCTCCAGAAATAAAATGGCATAGCAACAAACAAAACACAACAGAAATCAAAATCTATTGTAAGCTTCATAAGAAAAGGACAGTACTGCTGTATTTTTCCTTAATCAGATAACTGGAATACCATGTGAAGTCCTGAGTGTCATACTTTGGGGAAATTTATATATTCCCACATATCTACATACACATAAAGACATATTTTATATGTCCATAAATGTGTGAGTACACAACATACATTCACCTATCCATACATGCATACATATTTCTATATAGATATACCTTAACAACAACAACCTACATATATGCACACACACTCATATACATATACATATAACCTATGCATCTGGGCAGTTGGATGGCACAGTAGGTAGAGCACTGAGGCTGGAGTCAGGAAAATTCATCTTATTGAGTTCAAATCTGGCCTCAGACACTAATTAACTGTGTAACCCTGGTCAAGTTGCTTAACCCTGTTTGCCTCAGTTGCATCATCTGTCAAAGGAACTGGAGAAGAAAAGCACAAACATTTTAGTTTCTTTGCTAAGAAAACCCCAAATGGGGTAATGGTCAGACAAATCTTAAAAACAAATAAATAATTAAAAAAATAATTCTGGGATTCTGGAATAATGTGATAGAAGGAAAAAAAGAAATTTGAAACTTTAACTTAGAGTAAATGTTCTTCAAGAAAGCATCTTTAGCAATTTATTGCTCAAAGGAGTAAAGATAAATTAATGCTTACAGATTTAAACCTCCCACTGTGAAATTAATATAAGTAACCTCTACTATTTACCTTGAAGTTGATAGGAGCTGCTGTGTGCAGGATCACTGACTGAACCATTAAATCTGACATACTGGTAGAGTCACTTGTAACATATATTGCATGAAAAATTACACACAATGTACTTTGGAATATTAATTTTCTACTTATATTGCATCAGATACTTTCTAGACAAAAATTCTAAAACAAAAATTAAAGGAATTACCCCACCTCTCCAATTTTGGATACTTTTTGGTCTGTACAAATTAGATTTCAAATGATGGTGGCCTAGAAAACAAATTATCTTCCCACGTGGGTATATTAAATCGTACGTTTCATTGCTGAAGAATTGAACATGTTCCTGTAAAGCACCCTTTTGTGTTGACGTTTGCAGTGATGTACTTTGAAACTAGTTAGAGGAGAAGTTTTCACTCACTGTATATTTAAAATAAAGAAAAATTTCTAGTTATTTAAAAGGGCGATTTGTCTGATTAGGGTTGGAGAAAATGCTGGTGCTTTGAAGAACTTAAAGAAAATTATCCAAATGACCCTGATGCAATAGAATGGAAAGGACATTTGTAATCTGAGGAGTTGTAATGGTTATTTCAATGAGGAGATCTTTTATATTCATTAATAAGCCCATGTGGCCAGCCTGGGTCACATGGAGGACTGAGTCAAGATTTTGAGTCACATGGATCCTGTGATGGGAGGAGTTTGTTGAATAGATGGAATAAGAAGAGTGGAACAGGAACAGATGGTACTAGACTAGAGTTGAGATGAAGTTAGTCATGAGAGCAGTCAGAGCTAAGAAGGATGCAGGCTCTTAGTTAGTGTGAGTGAGAGAGGTTTTTTGTGGTTTTGTTGAAGGGAGTCTGCTTGTGTTTTGTTTAAGAGACCTGGTTTGTGGGAAGCCTAGCAGGGGAAAGGCTTGGGGATGTGTTGTTCTCTGAATTGTTGTTATATATAGATGCCTTTGTTAATGTGATGGATTTGACATTCTAGTGTCTAAATAAATCTTTTTGGTTCTGTCTTCCATGTGGAGTGTCTGTGGTTATTTTGTGATTCATAATTGTTCTGGGGTAATCATGGTCACTGTGGGTGTTATGAATATTACATTGGCACTATAGGAGCAGGATTCAAATCTAAACAATGGCATTCAACAACTTGGAAGTCACCTTGCTTCACTGAACCAGTTTAGATCTCTGCAAAATGGGAATGATTTTGCTACCACATCTCACAGAGCTTATGTTGAATGTAGGGAAAGGTAAGTGGAACAACTGTTTTTGCCAGAGTGCTGAAAGAGGAGACATATATTTTTCCGGGACTCAAATTTTGACAGACTTTAAATACCAGAATGAAGAGCATTTATTTTATCACGAACAAAATAAGGAGCTAGTGGGGACTTCCTGAGTGGAGAATGGTATGGTCTTGGCTGTTAAGTAATTTTGTAACAATCAGAGGTGAGAAAATGGAAGCAGAGAAATTCCTAAGGAGGCTAGCATGATAACGGTGGAGTAAACTAGGGAGAAGATGATATATGTAAGGAGAAGGGAGAAATTAAAATATTATTGGTAACTGATTAAATATTGAGTTCATGGTAATGGGGCAAGTGATGAAGAATAGGGAAAGAATAAGGCTGATTGCAAGTTTTTAATCTGAATGTGTGGATGGGAATAGAAATCATAAGATGGAAAGATAGCATACGAACAGACTGAATTTGTATTTGTTTCCACAACATAGCAAAAGTCTTAGAGGACTGTCCACAGAACTTTGGATAGATCACTATGGAGGGATGTGTGTGTGTGTGTGTGTGTGTATGTGTGTGTGTGTGCACAGGACAAGAATCCCAGGAAATAATATAATATGAGTGGGTCATGATATATAACTCACAAGACCCCTTGAATTTATAGGATCCTAGGGTCATTGGAATATCAGGCCTCACGAATTCTTCATATAGTGCTTTGAAAACAATTATGTGCTTTCTATTGTAAGGCTGAGTTATTATGGATGACTCTGTTTAAAAAAAAAGATGGAGAGAGGCTTAAACTTATTTTAATAATATTTTTATGGTGCTTTTCACATTTGCAAGCCACCATATAGCTCTTATGTATAAGCCACCATATAGCATCTTAGTTTCATAGTAACCCTATAAGATTCCTTTATCAAGGAAGAGACTCAGGTTCAGAACATTAAATAACTTGCTCATATTTATGTGATGAACAAATTTCTTTTATTTTAAAGTTATTTTACTTGTTTTCAGTTTTCTACAATCACTTCAATATACCTTAGGTGTTTCCCCTCTCTCCCCTTTTTTACCCACTCCCTCCAAACTCCCTCCCTGAGATGGCATGGAGTCTTATATAGGTTCTACATATACATTCCTATTAAATACATCTTTATCTTAGCCACGTTGCACAGAAGAATTTAAATGAATGGGAGAAACCATAAATCAAAATAAAACATAGCAAAAGAAAAAATGGTCTGCTTCATTCTGTGATCCAATTCCATAGTTCTTTCTCTGGATGTGGAAAGTGTTTGCCTCGAGACTCCATAGGAAATTTTTTAGATCCTTACATTGTTGTGAAGGACTAAGTCTACCAGAAAAATTCCATTGCACGCTGTGGCTGTTGCTGTGTACAAACTTCTCCTGATTCTGCTCCTTTCACTCAGCATCAGTTCATATAAGTCCTACCAGGCATCTCTGAAGTCTTCATGTTCATCATTTCTTATAGAAAAACAGTATTGCATTACATTCATATACCACGACTTGTTCAGCAATTCCCCAATTGATGAGTATCCCCTTGATTTCCAGTTTTTGGCCACCACAAGGAGTGCTGCTATAAATATTTTTGTACGTCTGGACCCTTTCTCATTTTTATGATCTCTTTCAGATACAGTCCCAGTAGTGGCATTGATGGGACAAAGGGTATGCACATTTCCATAGCTCTTTCGGCGTAGTTCAAAATTGTTCTCCAGAAGGGTTGCATCAGCTCACAGCTCCACCAACAATGAATTAGTGTGCCAATTCTCCCACATCTTCTACAACATGTATCATCATCCTGTTTTGTCATGTTAGCCAATGTGATAGGCGTGATGTGGTACCCCAAGGTTGTTTTGATTTGCGTCTCTCTAATCAATAGTGATTTAGAGCATTTTTTCATATGACTATAGATAGTTTTAATTTCTTCTTCTGAAAACTGCCTGTTTATATGCTTTGACCATTTATTAAATGGGGAATGGCTTGTATTCTTGTACATTTGACTCAGTCCTCTGTATATTTTAGAAATGAAGCCTTTATCACAGACACTAGTCGCAAAAATTCTTTCCCAGTTTTCTGCTTCCCTCCTAATCTTGGTTGCATTGGGTTTGTTTGTGCAAAAACTTTTCAATGTAATGTAATCAAAATTATTCATTTGTTATTTCATAATGTTCTGTATCTCTTGTTCGGTCAAAAATGTCTCCATTCTCCATTAATCTGACAAACACATTATTTCTTTCTCCAATAATTTGTTTGTAATATCAATCTTTGTACCTAGATCACGTATCCATTTGGACTTAATTCTTGTGTATAATGTCATACATTGGTTTACTCCCAGTTTCCACCACACTGTTATCCAGTTTTCCCAGCAATTTTTATCAAAAGGTGAGTTCTTATCCCAAAAGCTGGGGGCCTTGGGTTTATCAAAGAGTAGATTGCTATATTCATTGAATACTGTGTCTTGAGTACTTAACCTATTCCACTGGTCTACCCCTCTATTTCTTAGACAGTACCAAGGGGATCTGGTAGGGCTAGGCCACCTTCCCTAGCATTACTTTTCATTAGTTCCCTGATATTCTGGATCTTTTGTTCTTCCAGACGAATTTTGATATTATTTTTTCTAACTATAGAAAATAATTATCTGTTATTTTCATTGGTGTGGCACTGAATAAGTAAATTAACTTAGGTAAAATTGTCATTTTTATTGTATTAGCTTGGCCTACTCATGAGTAACTGATATTTTTCCAATTAGATATGACTTTATTTGTGTGACAAGTACTTAGTATTTGTATTCATATAGCCCCTGGGTTTGCTAATGGACAAATTTCTAAGGAAGGATTTGACTGTGGGTCATCAGGAATCGATGTACATCATTCTATGCACTCTGCCTTTTGATAGTTTATCATGATTGTATAATAAATATCCCTTTGTATTCCTTCAAAACAAACTTTTTGTTTAATAGTAGATAGAGCATTATTCCTGGAGTTAAGAACACTTTTAGAGATAGATTCCCTGTCCCAGCAAAACCTTAGGTCCAGTAGTTACCCTATCTTTGACCTGGGAGAAGAATATAATCAGATAACTTAGATACTGTCTGGAAATCACACCATAGAAAGACCAGTCAGTATGGAGAAGAAAGGAAATATATAGCCAGTGGTCAGAGAAGGAAAGAAAATTAGAAAAGATAAAGAATGATTTGGTAACAGAAAGAAGTCATAAGAAATAAAAGGATAAGTAGATTTTAAAAAAGGGCAATGAGGTCATGCATTGGGTAGAGTCTCATGCCTGGAGACAGGAAGACCTGAGTTCAAATCTGTCCTCAGACACTGACTAGCTGTGTAAACTTGCACAACTCACTTAACCCTGTGTACTTTAATTTCTTCATCCGTAAAATGAGCTGGGGAAAGGGAATGGAAAGCAACTCCAATAGCTTTGCCAAGAAAACCCCAAATGTAATTTAAAAGAATCAGATTTGACTGAAATTATGGCATAACAAAATATATCAAATATTATTCTTCAGTCATAAGCTATCCTAGATGCTTGTGATAGCAAAAACACATGAACAAACAAAAAAAAAGCACAATTTTAAAAAAAAACCTCACAGTCTCCAGAAAGCATTAGAATTTTTCATAATCTTACTCCACTGTAGCTTATCACGTTAATTGCACTTTCTTCCCTTTCATTAAGACTGTGTTGTAGCAAAAAGTAGCTACTTGCTCTTTCCCAAACAGAATTCAATCACTCAGTTTTTGAACTCTTTCCAGGATGCTGTCCATGCAGAGAATCCACCCTCCCCTCACCTGCACCTTTTAGAATCTTTGTCCTCATTCAAGAATTAGCTGATATGGCCCAATAGAATTTTTACTAATCTCTTGAGTTATTAGCGTTCTCTCTCACTCATCAAATTATCCTCTCTCCATCTCTTTATCTCCTCATAACCACTCACAGAGATATGTATTATGTAGATTAGAATATAGATAGATAGATAGATAGATAGATAGATAGATAGATAGATAGATAGATAGATAGATAGATAGATAGATAGATAGATGGCTAGGTAGATCGATAGATAGATAGGTAGATCTGTTATACTATTATGTTCTTCCACCTACCCGAAGAGCTTCTGAGTGTGGTAAGCTAATTCTCTTGTCTGCATCCCACACACACATTCTCCTCTGGTTTCTTCAGCGTGATAACTCTTAATTATGCAGTCATAATAATCTATAAGTCAAAGCATAATGCTAAAAAAACTGGTTAGGCAAGAATGGGAGATGAAGACAGAGATAATATTTTGATCCACCTCTGCTTTTATATGGGATTATTGATGATATCAGCAACCCTTCAGTCTTAAGCCAGGTTCTTTACAATGGAAACGTCAATCCATCTAGATACTATAATGCAAAACAATTGAAGTTTCTAAATAGCTGTATATTTATCACATTGACTTTAGAGTCCAAAGCTGAACTTGTCTCATTCAGTTGAATTATATGCTGTTAACTCCTGTAGAGTTTTATGGCTAAGATAAGGAAGCAGAGAGAGCCCAGTCTGAGTTTTCACTGACATAAGGAACTCTTGATTGAGCACACTCTCTCTGTTAATGCATGTCAACACTTCTCTGAAACTAAGAGTCTGGTAAAATTTCTGCGCTTCTATATCATAGAAATGCTTGTTTAATTTCCAAAGTTTAGTAAAATAATTTTTTCAAGGAAGAAAAATGAAATCAAAACCACCAGAAAAAGAAAATAAAAAAATATCAGGACAGCTAGGGGGTACAAGGAATAGCGCACAGGCTCTGGAGTCAGAAGGACCTGAGTTCAAATCCAGTCTCAGACACTTGGCACTTAATAGTTGCATGACCTTGTTCAAGTTACTTAACCTCAATTGCCTTGCCTTTACCCTTCAAAAGAAGATTTAAAAAATGTTAAACAACCTATCCAGCCAGCATGCACCACAGACTGGACTTAAACCAAAGTTTCTTGCCTCCCAGGATGGCTCTGCAGACTACATAGCAAGGTTTCCTATAATGATGACTCGAATCCTCTTACTAGAATGTAAACAGTTATCCAGTGTCATCCACTCAGAGTTATTAGATGTAAATTTATCGTACAAGCCCTGTTAAACAACCAAAAATTATTAACTTTTAAAGTGTTTGGAAAGCTCTATGATTTAATCAGTGTGGGTAGATCCTCTCTTGACATGGATTATAACTTCCATATTTCTTTCATTATTTTACACAAGAAATGCATCCCATGGTAGCTGGCCTTAATATGATGGATTTTTCTGTACTTCACTGATCTGGTCTTTGTATCAATAGCCTGTCACTGGTGTCAGACCCCAAGCCTTTCCTACTTGTTAAGACCTGCTCGTGCATCTGCTTCACTAGCATATCCTTTCAGAACCTGGATCACATATGCAACACAAAAAGGCAATGAAGGAATGTTTTTTTAGAGATGATGTGACTATGATTATGTATTGAAAGCAGGAGAAGATCCTAGAGGCAGCAGGGCGCCTTGAAAAGACAGAAAGTGAGGATTTCCATCTCAACTCTCTGACACTTTTTGCCTATTTATCCTTAAGTCATTCATCTTCCATGAATTTTCTCATCTCTAAAAAAGAGATGGCATTGTACTTCGTGTTCTCTGAGATACCTTCTAGATTTATGATTTACCTCAAAGACTTCATTTTACCAAAGTGAACCAGGTCCAAGAGAAGTTAAATAACTTGTGCAAAGTTTCACAGGTATCAAATGGCTAAAACACAATATGAAGACAGATTCTTTGACTCCAAAACCAGACATCTAACAACCATGCTAAGCAGATAGGGAATGCAGAGCCGTTTGGAAATAAACTCTACAATCTTCATATATTTTCAGTTTTAACTTCATTTCTCCTTTTAAAAGGTGTCTACCTTCAAAAGGAGGGCCTGTGTTGCTAGAGAGGTATATAGATTATAACTCATTAACAAGTATCTGTCTTGTTTCCCTGGAGTTCTGAAATAATAAAGAGGTTTACTAAAATAAAAGCACAATAGGGAGTCATACAAGCGTAAGGAAATCAGAGCATTAAAAATTCAAATATATTTTTGAAAGATTTCACGAAGGTCTCATAACGTATTTGTAGTTGCCTTGGGGTCATTATTAGATACATTGGAAATCTCTGACAGTTTACCTGAAGTACAAAATGGTGATGATGATGATGAATTGACAATTCGTTTGTGATTTAGAGTTTTTCTCTCTGAAAGAAACATGCAAGATTATGGCATTAGGTTAACATTTCATGGGCAAGATATCTCCACAGATTTAGCTCTTACAATATCAGAAAGCATTCTCTTAATCCCTACTCTTATTAGAAACAAGACATAATCTATTTCCTCTCTTTTCTTTCCTGTTCTTACTTTTTTTTTTTTTAATACTTTTCACAGAGTTGACATCTGGAAGTTAAGTTGGCGGAGAAAACAGTAAATCACTCTATCTCTCCCACATTCACCCCTGAACATCCATAAAGCAGTGCCTACAAACAAACCCTGGAACAGTAAAACCAACAAAAATATGGAGTAGGACAATCTTTTATCCCATGAAAACTTGGACGATCAGCAAGAAAGGTCAATATCACTTGGGTGAAAGTGGAATGCATTCCAAAACAGAAAATATCCCTTCAAATCACCAGCAAGTCCTACCTCAGCAAATCAGCAGTAGATCCTTAGACCAGTGTAGTTGAGGAGGGAAGTGCCAACAATACAACTGCCCATGTGCTTTAGCGTAGACAGAGGAGCCAGTTGACTCCAACTCTGAGAACCACCACGTGCTTCAGTGGCCAAGCAAACAATCATACTCTAACAGGCAGACCTCCAAGTGCTTCAACACAGCCCAGGACTGTAAGGGGTCTGGAACTCTCAAGTTATCAGGGTCATTCATGATGTCCTTGGGAGAAATCTCTTGAGACGACATGTCCTTGCTTGACTTACGTGATGGACCACCCTTATACAATAACCAATCTTCACAATTGTCTTGAGCAAGAATAACAGCCAAGCACATAAGTTCAGCATACAGTGTTTACAAACCTTGCATTTATGGAAGTAGAAAGGCTATATGTACTCTGAGCTAGCTGAGAATAAACAGAGTGCGTACCATCCTTGCTCCCACCTCATTCATTCGCGCCAGGAAGAAAGATCTCATGCAGGCATGAGATCTTTGGGAACTTAACACAGGACAAGCAGGCATCTTCCAGAATGATGAGGAAATAGGACAGACCTCCACATGCTTCAGAACAAGCCCGGGCAAAGAGCAATCATCCAGCAGCCAGAGGTTCACATGCTTCAGTGCTGCCTGGGGAAAAGCAGAAATACCACATTACACCTCAACATATGCCAGACTAGACCACTAGGACCCATCTTGTGATTTCTATTCCCATTAACACACCCAGATTAAAAACTTGTGATCAGCCTTGTTCTTTCCCTATTCTGAGTGTAATACTTCAGGAGAAAAAATGGATATTCAGTAAAATAGGGGACTTCCAAGCATTCTTGATGAAAAGACCAGAGATGAAAAGAAAATTTAACTTTCAAATACAAGAATTCAGAGAAGCATGAAAAGGTAAACAGGAAAGAGTAATCATAAAGGACTTATTAAAGTTAAACTGTCTACATTCCTACATGGAAAGATTATATTTGTAACTCATGAAACCTTTCTCAGAATTAGTTTAGTTGGATATTTATATCTATATCTATCAATATGTCTATATATTTATCTACCTCTGTCTATCGATGTATCTTTCTATCTATCACATATCTATCTACCTATCTACCCATCTATCTATCTTTCTATCTTTCTATCTATCTATCTATCTATCTATCTATCTATCTATCTATCTATCTATCTATCTATCTATCTATCTATCTATCTATTTATCTACACACAAGGCACAGGATCAGTTGAATATGAAGGGATGATACCTTAAAATAAAATTAAGGACTGAGAGTGTAATCTGCTATGGTAAAGAAAAAGGAAGAGGTAGAATGTACTAAATCATCTCACATGAGAGAAACAAGAAGGAGTTTTTGCAATAAAGGGAAAGACGGAGGAAGCAAGAGGGGATGAGTGAACTTTAGTGTATTTGGATTTGGTTTAAGGAGGGAATAACATACACATTCAACTTATTATGTAAATCTGTCTTACCCTACTGGAAAGTAAGGGTAAAGGGGATAAGAGAGGGTGAATGATAGAGGAGACAGCAGATTGAGAGAAGGTATAAAGAGAAGAAAACATTTTTGAGAAGGGACAGGTCAAAGGAGAGAATGGAATAAATAGAGGGCAGGGCAAGGTGGAGGGAAATATAGTTACTCTTTCACATCATCACTGTTACGGAAGCATTTTGCATGACTATATATGTGTAACCTTTATTATCTTGTTTGCTTTGTGTATGAGGGTGGGTGGGGAGGGAGGAATGGACAGAATGTCGAACTCGAAGTTTAAAATCGAATGTTAAAAATTATTAAGATACTCAAGCAATGAGGTATAGAAATTTATCTGGTACTACAGGAAAATAGAAGGAAAGAAGATGAGAGAAGAGGGATGGTGGTGAGAGAATGGAAAGCAGATTTGGGAGAAGAGCAATCTGAGTATAAGCTCTCTTGGGGTTGGGAAGGGAAGAGATGGGGAGAAAATTTGAAACTTGAATTCTTGTTGAAAACTTAAAATAAATTAACTTTAAAAAATAAAAGGGAGTTGAGAAAAACTGCAGACCATAGCCAGGCCTATATTATAAGAGAAAAAAAACACAAGCAAAACTAAATTCTTGTGCTACATACCCTAACAGAGTAAACTGGGGCAAGGATAGGCCACAAGCATATTCCTTAAAGTGAAAAGCAGTCTTGATTAAAACACTCAGCCCACATTGAAGGGAGGGTGTGAGCTCTGAACTTGCAGCAAGAGGTATGATTTGGGATTCTGAAAAAAGATCCAGTGGCACCAGTTCCTTCTCTCCCTTACTGGAGAGCTCCAAAGCTTCACTTTATATCCATCCCTTCAAAACTTTTGAAACCAATCAATGTTAACAGGATTCTACTGAGGTAGTCTCTAATCTGAGAATGATGAAACAGTAGGCAAAGACAAAGTGCCAATGATCAGGTAGCCATGAAATTAATTGGCTTCATTTGTTGGTAAAAGATTTGCTAATCAGGAATTCTCCTGATCAGAATTCCTTGGTGAAGTGAAGACAGGTATTATATACATAAAATCACAAGTGAGAAAGGAAGAGAAAGGTTGATTACAAATAATCGTTTCCAGAGCCAGAGTGATTTCCCTCAACAATCCCAGGAATAGAAGGCATTACAACAATTCTGGAGTCCTGTGGGAGCAATACTGCTCAAGTCCTTGGGAGGTCATTACTTAGTGAGTCACAAGACCAAAGTTCTGTGTTGTAAACAAGCTCTTCAGTCTTTGATTCGCTTCACATCAGGTATGCAGGCAGAAGGATGCCAGTGATTGTTAATTTTGTCTAAGTTAGACGGATCAGTTAAAGCTGCATTGTGAGTCTGATTCACAAACTGGGAAAGGTAATTCTGCAAAATCTAATTTATTAGTATATTCATTACACATATTATATCAATTATTACAAGGATCAGAATTCGCTTCACAACAGCAAAACTGTACTAGTAGGAGGATTACAGCTCTCCTGTTTCAAAACTGAACAAATCAAATAAAATAAGAAACAAGAAATTAAGAAGGTAAATAGACTATTTAAAAAGTTAGGTATGACAGATCTTTGGGATGATGTAGCCAAAACGGGTGACACGTAAAGGACATAAAGAAAGAGTCTACCTGTCAGATCTATGGAGGGGAAAAGAATTCAGGACCCCCCAAGAGATAGAGAACGTTACAAAATAAAAGAAAATATTGTATTAAAATAAAAGGCTTTTGTACAAACAAAACCAATACTATCCTGATTAGAAGGAAAGCAGAAAGATGGGAAACAATCTTCACAGCAAGTATCTCTGATACAGGGATCGTTTCTCAAATATATAGGGAACTGAGTCATATTTAAAAGAATACAAACCATTCCCCAATTGATAAACAGTCAAATAATATTAACTAGTAGTTTTCATGTGAAGAAATCAAAGTTATCTATAGGCACATGAAGAAGTGTTCTAGATCATTTTTGATTACAGAAAGGCCAATTAAAACAATTCTGAGGTACCACCTCATACCCATAAGATGGGCTAATATGACAGAAAAGGAAATTGATAAATGTGAGGAGTGTGGGAAAATGTATACCCTTAACCTAGCGATATCACTTCTAGGTCTGTATAGTAAAAGAATCTTTTTAAAAGGACTTATATATGGAAAATATCCATAGCAGCTCTTCCCTGAGGGAAAAGAATTAAAAATTGAGGGGATGCCCATCAATTAGGGAATGACTGAACAAATAGTGTATGTGATTATGACGGAAGAAATGATGAGCAGAGTGTTCTAAGAAAAACCTGTAAAGACTTGCATTGGTTGGTGCAAATTGAGAAGTACTTTGTACAAAGCAACAATGATATTGTAAGATGATAACTGTGAACGGCTTAGCTATTCTCAGAAATACAACAATCCAAGACAACTTGAAAAGATTTATAATAAAAATGCTATCCATTCCCAGCAAAAGAAGTGATGATGTCTGAATGCATGTTAAAGGGTGTGTGTGTGTGTGTGTGTGTGTGTGTGTGTGTGTGTGTATGATCCTAATAAGATCTTATTAGTACTTCTAAAGGGATTTTCTCCAATGAGCATTTTTTTTTTCCAAGTAGTGCCTTCATTTTACACAGCATTCTATGAATACTTCAGTCTTGCACATAGGGTCTAGAAAAATAAAAATAGCAGCTAGGTCTTTTATGAATAGTTTTCATCCGAGGGAGCCCCTGGGCAATTAAGATTTCTTCAACCAGGACATAAGTTCTTTGATTTGTCAGCATTTCGTTGGATGGTTCTGCTGTTACATTATCTCTCCTTCTATTTCCTTACTCTCTGAAGTAAGGAATGCCAATGTGTCATCAGAATTGACCAGAAACCAAATTAGTATTCTTCTGACAATTCAAGGAAAAAGCAGCTTACGAAAATACACAATGAATCCTTTAAATTTAAGCCATTTGTCATAATGATGACATGATCTGTGCATAAATTATAATGCTTTTGTGGGAAATAAGTGGTTATCATGTCATTCCATGTGAGAGACAACTCATGTGAATATTATATTGTACTGTATTTGTATTCATTTTGTATTGTATATGTTCAACTTAAATTATATGTATTCCAATTCTACACATGAAAAATGAAGTGACGCAGTACAAAAAACACTGAATTGGATTGGAAAAGATGTGGCTTCCATTTCTAGCACTGCCACATGTTAGATGCATGACCTTTCTCAAGTAACTGAAACTACTTGGGTCACAAGTTTCTCAAATTATAAAATGAAAATGATAACAACTGATGGAACTTTTTTCACAGGGTTCTCCTGAGAATCAAATGGCGTAAATAAGTTACTTGGAAAGTATGAAGTTTTTGATAAGTGCTGTTGTTATTATTAACATTACTACTATTCCTCCTACAACCAATACTACTGCTAACAATGGCACTGTATCAAATGAAAATTATCACTGACATGGCCTAGGTGGCAGTTCATAACAGAGGAGGCTAAGGGTGCTGGAGGGCTTCCTGTGACAGTCAAACTTGTTTAATCAGCAGATTTGGTAACGGTGTCAAATATATTATTGAGGTCGTGGATACCAGTATAGACATCTTGATGTCATATATAATTCTCATACTGAATGCAGTCAGGATCATGTCTCCCCCATTTTTGTATGTTATGAAGAATCCCTGTGATTCTAGAAATAGGCAACAAATTATGCTTCACTGAATTTTTAAACTGTCTCTATGCTATTCTTTGCATGTTTGTCCTATCTTTTGTTCCATTCTCCCCACAGTGTTGAAGATTGGGGTGGAAGGAGACAGATAAAGAGAACCAATCTCTTTGGAAATGTGCCAATATTAATTTTCATGGTTTTTTCCTGAATATTGATGAATATGGATGCACATGAAGGATATGTGAGGAATGGAGGGTACAATTGTCTCAACAAAATACTAAATGCACCAGAGCAATTATTCTATTACATTAGATGGATCCGTCGTGGAAAATGTATGAAAGCAATGGACAAGAATCATGTAATATCAAAAGGAAAGTGTCCATAGTGATCCACTCCTATAGAAAGAATATTCATATCAGTGAGCTCATAGAGCAATGAAAGAATCCAAAGGCCACTAATGAGAATATGAGCAGAAAGTTGATAGCCATATCACTTTTTAAAATGTTGTTTAAACTTACTTCATTAAATATTTACTAGTTAGTTGTAAAAATGTATATTTTTCAAAAAAATTCTTTTTTCAAAATTCTCTCTTCCCTTCCCCCACGGCTGCCCCTATCCTTGGGAAAATAATAAATTATATGGTAATTATACATGTGAAGTCATGCAAAACCTATTTCGATATTAACCATGTTGCAAAAGGCAATTCAAACAAAACAAAACAATAAAAATGAAGAAATGAACAATAAGTATGCTTCAGCCTAAATTTAGAGTTTATTTATTCTCTCTCTGGAGGTGGATAGCATTTTTCATCATGAGTCCTTTGGAATTGTCACAAATATCATCTCCATCAAGGTAGCGGAGTATTTCACAGCTAATCATCCTTACAATATTGCTGTCACTGTGTACAATGTTCACAAAAAGAGCTCCTTTAAATGTGTTTTTACAAATAGGTCCTTTCACTTTTTTTGATCTCTTTGGGAATCAGGACTAGGAGTGGCATTGCTAGGACGAAGTGTATATGCAGTTTCATAGTCCTTTGAGCATAGCTAAAAATTATGCTTCAGAGTAGCTGGCCTGGCTCACAACTCTACCAGCAGTGCATTAATATCCCTATTTTCCCTTATCCTCCTCCAGCCTTTATCATTTTCTTTTTCTGTCTGTTGATACATCTGATAGGTGGTACTTTAGAGTTGTTTTAATTTACATTTCTCCAATCAATAGTGATTTAGAACATTTTTTATGCAACTACAGAGGGTTTTGATTTATTCTGAAAACTGTCAGTTCATATTCTTTGGCAATTTGCCTATTAAGTGTTGGCTCTTCTCATTATAAATTTGATTTGGTCTCTTATATAATTAAGAAATGAAACTTTAATCAGAAATATACTGTACAATTGATTTCTCCATTTGTCTATTTTCCTTTTAATGTTGGCTGCGTTGGTTTTGTTTCTGCAAAAATGTTTAATTTCGTGTACTGAAAATTTGCCTTTTACATCTTTTCATACTTTTTGTCTGTTGTTTGATCACAAACTCTTTCTTTATCCATAAATCTGACTGGCACATTTCTCCATGCTTTATTAATTTACTTATAATGTTACCCATTTTTACCATTTAACTTGGTATATGTTATGTTATACTGGTCCATGTCTATTTTCTGTCAAATAGCTGTCCAGTATTCCCAGAAATTGTTGTGAAATGTTGAGTTCTTATCTCAAAGGCTTGAATGATTTGGTTTATCAGACACAAGATTACTGTGGTCATTTACTACTGTGTATTATGTACTTAATTTACTCTATTGATCTACCACCCTGTTTCTAAGCCAACAACAGGTTGTTGCAGTTTGAAATCTGGAATTGCTAGGCCACCTTTTAAAAATATTTTTTCAATTATTCCCTTGATATTAAGGACCTTCTTTTTCTTCTGAATGAATATTGTTACTATTTTTCTAGCATTAAAAAATTACTTGAAAGATTGATTGGTATGGCATTTAATAAGTAAATTAATTTACTTAGAATGATAATTTTTCTGATGTTGGCTCAACCTAACCATGAGCACTTAAATATTTCTCCAATTGTTTACATTTTGTTTGGGGAAAGTGTTTTATAATTGTGTCTATGTAATTGCTCAGGATGTCTTGGCAAATAGACTCTCAAGTCTGTAATATTGTTTCCAGTTATTTTAAAGGGAATTTTTCTTTCTGTCTCTTCCTGCTGGGAATCATTTGTGGTATAAAGACATGCTAACTTTATGTGGGTTATTTTATGTCTTTGCAACTATATTTCATTACAACTTTATATCTGTTCCAATTAGGTTTTGAGTTAGTTTTTTATGGTTCTCTAAGTATACTGTCATATCATAAGTATAGAGTGATAGTTTTTATTCTTAGTTACTTGTTTTTATTTCTTCAATTTCTTTTCCTTCTGTAACTGTTATACCTAGCATTTCTACTGCAATATTGAATAGGAGTGGTGACAATGGGCATACTTACTTTTCCCCTGATCTAATTGGAACATCTTTTAACTTGTCCCCATTACAAATAATACTTGCTGATGGCTTTGGATATTCTTTATCATTTTGAGAAAGTTTCCATGGTTGTTTTACTTTCTAATGTTTTGAATGGGATTATATTGTACATTGTCAAAAAATCTTTCTGTATATATTGATGCAATCATGTGACTTTTGTTGATTTTGTTATTGATATGGTTAATCATAGTGATGGTTTTCCTAATATTCATTCAGTCATTCATTTCTGACGAAAATCCCATCAGTCATAGTGTATGATTTTGTGATGTTTGTCTATAATCTCCTTGCTAGTATTGAACTTAAAATTTTCACATAAATATTCAATAAAGACATTGGTCAATAGTTTTCTTTCTATGTTTTTGCTCTCCTTGGCTTTAGTATCAAAACTATATTTCTATCATAAAAGGAATTTGGTAGTACTCCTTTACTGATTCAAATAGTTTATATAGTCCTGAGATTAACTGTTCATTAAATGATTAATATAATCCATCTGATTTGAAGATTTACTTTTCTTAGGCACCTTTGATGGCTTATTGCATTGTCTTTTTCTAACAGTGTTATTTAAATTTGTTATTTTCTCTTCCATTAATCTGAGATTTTGTGAGTTCAAGCAAAATAGAATCTTTTGCTGTTTTTGTTTTAATGTAACCCAAAAGTTTAATGCCTGTGAATAATGCAGGATCTTTCCTACCCATTATTGGACCTGGGAAGATTGTAGGAAAGTCCATACCTTTTGTTAATGAGGCACTGGTTCTCAAGGGATATGATTCCCTCTGCCTCTAAAAGTGCATAAAGACTCGGAGGTGCAGTTTTTCTTTGGGGTTCAGTTTATGGAAGAAGATTTGCGTGCTAGATGAGAGACACTGGGAAACTGCTAAGGAGCCCCACCACTGGCTTTGAAAACCTATTTTTATGATCTCTTTGGGATACAAACCTAGAAGTGAAATTGTTGGGTCAAAGAGTATACACAAATTTATACCCCTTTGGACATAGTTCCAAATTGCTCTCCAGAACTGATGCTGAGTGAAGTGACCAGAGCCAGTAGTACATTATACACAGTAACAGCCATGGTGTGTGGACTGTTTTTGATATACTTAGTCCTTCACAGCAATGCAAGGATCTAAAACATTTCCAAAGTACTCATGATTCAAAATGCCATCCACATCAAGAGAAAGAACTATGGAATATATAATGAAGAAGACTATTTTCTCCTTTGTTATGTTTTGTTTTTCTCATGGTTTCTCCCATTCTCCCATTCATTCTAATCCTTCTTTGCAACAAGACTAATGTGAAAATCTGATTAATAAGAATGTATGTGTAGAGCCCGTATAAGATTACATGCCATCTTGAGGAGGAAGGGGAAGAAAATTTGGAAGTTATGTGATTACTGAAAACTGAAAACAAATAAATTAAAAATTTCTGGGTAAAAAGACATAAATGCAAGAGAGTCATTCAGAACTTGAAATTTTATCATACATTAAACTCTATCAAATTTTTTTTCAAAAATTAGAATGCATAATATACACTTGAAAGAAATTAAATGCAGAAATTAACTGATCCATGTGGCACTTTGTGGTAGTAGAGATGGGTGTGGAGAAGTGGTTATCTGTGGTTTAGTAGCATGTATCTGATATTGAGGTAATTCTCAAGGTGTTTTTTCTTCATTGATAAAGTGAGTCAAAGATCTATTTATTCTTTGTTTGATGGTGATTTGTCTTAATAGTCCCTTTCTAAACATATTTTTGTATAGAGAAATAGAATGGGTTTCAATTGGGAGCCTGACTGCATTGACAGATAATTGGGAGGAGTTATAAGGAAAATTTCCTTCAACAAAGGCAAGGAACAAATGTTTTGAAAGAAATGTATTAAATCACATAGACAAAATATGAAATTTGTCTCATAACCATATGTAGCTGCTGAAATTTTGCATTGAAGTTTGTGTTAAAGCCAGAAAGACTTGATGTCACATCTTCCTTTGACTCTATCTAGCTGTGTGATCATTAGTATGCAGCTTCCTTCAATTCAAATTTTCTCATTTGTAAATAACGGGTTTAGGCTACATGGTCTCTAACACCATTTCTAGCTGTAAATCTATGATCTTATGACATTATGAACATTACTTTTGTTGGATGCTACTGTACTATTTTCTTAAATGAAAGAATTAGCAGAAATGACTGAGGTGTACTGCATCTGTGAATAGTTTGCAGAGTATTTTCTAATTCAAAGCCCTTCCCATAGTTGTTTGCTATCTTTAGCTCTAATTTTCACAATCCCAGGGGGCAATAGTAAAAACCAGTATCTTTATGGTGCCTTAAGTTTTGCGAAATACTTTGCGTATTGCACCTCAATTTATCTTCATAACAACCCTGTAAGGTTGTCCTCATTTTACAGATGAATTAACAGACACAGAAAAGTTAAATGAGTCATTCAAGGACGTACATCTATAAAAATGGAATTTGAAATCAATTCATAGATCCCTTCCCGGTGCAACCTAGATATTTCTTTTTTGTTAATTTTAATTTTAATTTTTTTTAAAAAAATATTTATTTTTAGTTTTCAGCACTCATTTCCACAGGATTTTCAGTTCCAAACTCTCTCCCCATCTCTCCCTTCCCCCCACCTCAAAAAACCATGCATTCTGATTACCCTTTCCCCTTATCTGCCCTCCCTTCTATCACACCTCTCCCTTCCCTTATCCCCATCACCTCTATTTTCTCGTAGACCAAGATAGATTTCTACACCCCATTAGGCGTACTTCTTATTTCTCAGTTGCATGTAAAAATAATTTTTAACATTCATTTTTAAAACTGTGAGTTCCAACTTCTCTATCATCTTCTCTCTCCACCCATCCCCATTGAGAAGGCAAGCAATTCAATATAGTTTATACATGTGTAATTACGCAAAAAACTTGTATAAACATCACGTTGTGAAAGACGAACTATATTTCCCTCCATTCTATCCTTCCCCTCATTTATTGTATTTTCTCTTTTCACCTTGTCCTTCCCCAAAAGTGTTTACTTCTAATTACCCCTTCCTCCCATTTGTTCTCCCTTCTATAATCCCCCCCCCCCTCGCCCTACTTCTACCCTTCTCCCTTACTTTCCTGTAGTGTAAGACAGATTTTCATACCAAATAGGGTGTGCAAGTTATTCCCTCCAGAAACCAAATGTGATGAGAGTAAGCTTCACTTTTTCTTTCTCACCTCCCCCCTTTTCCCCTCCAAGGAAAAAGTTTTATATTGCCTCTTTTGTGAGAGACAATGTGCCTCATTACGTTTCTCCCTTTCTCCTCCCAATATTTTCCCCTGAAGTACTATACTCAGTTTTGCTGGGTAGGTGACTCTTGGTTTTAATCCTACCTCCTTTGACTTCTGGAGTATCATATTCCAAATCCTTTGATCACTTAATGTAGAAGCTGATATATTTTGTGTTATCCTGATTGTATTTCCACAATACTTGAATTTTTCTTTCTAGCTGCTTGCAATATTTTCTCCTTGAGCAGGGAACTCTGGAATTTGGCCACCATGTTCCTAGGAGCTGCTCTTTTTTGGATTTCTTTCAGGAGGTGATTCGTGGATTCATTCAATATTTATTTTCCCCTCTGGTTCTTGAATATCAGGGCATTTTTTCTTGATAATTTCATGAAAGTATATGTCTAGGCTCTTTTCTGACCATGAATTTCATAATTTTTGCGTTGTATCTCCTGGATCTATTTTCCAGGTCGTTGTTTTTTCCAATGAAATATTTCACAATGTCTGCTATTTTTTCATTTCTTTGATTTTGCTTCATAATTTTTTGGTTTTTCTTAAAGCCATTAATTTCTGTCTGCTCCATTCTAATCTTTTAGGAATTATTTTCTTCAGTGAGCTTTGCGACCTCCTTTTCCATCTGACCCATTCTGCTTCTTCTGCTTCTTCTCCTCATTGGCTTTTTGGATCATTTTTGCCATTTGTGTTAGTCTATTTTTTAAAGTGTTATTTTCTTCAGCATTTTTTTGAGTCTCCTTTAGCAAGCAGTTGACGCATTTTTCATGATTTTCTTGCATCACTTTCATTTCTCTTCCCAATTTTTGCTCTACTTCTCTTACTTATTTTCACAATCCTTTTTGAGCTCTTCCATGGCTTGAGACAAATTCTTATTTATCTTGGAGGCATTTGAGGAAGTAACTTTGACTTTGGTTTCTTCTGTTTGCATGCTTTAGTCTTCCTTGTCACCAAAATAATATTCTGTAGTCTGTTTTTGTTTTTCTGTTTTTTGCTCATTTCCCCAGCCATTTACTTGACTCTTGAGATCTTTGTCAAGGTAGTTCTCTGCTTCCAGTGAGGGTAAGGGGTGTACTGTCAGTCTCTTGCTTTCCCCCACAATACGTTAGTCTAGAGCTCCAGAAACTGTTGATGTCTCTGGCCCTGCTGTTGCTGTGGCTGCAGTGGGTACTTCTGCCCCTCCCTCTTCTTCTGCGGTGGGGCCAGGGCTGAGCAATTCCACTCTCCCACACTGGTTTCACAGACTTTTTCCACTAACCTTCAAATTTGTCCTTATGTTTTTGGGTCTTGACGTCTGGAAACTACCACAGGTGTGAGAGATTCAGTCTCCCCAAGGCCTGTTCTAGTCCTGTCTACACTGGTGTAGGTCCCTCTGAACTGTACCCTGCCCTCATCGTGGTGCAACAGATATTTCCAAGTGACCTTTCAGGCTGTCTTGGACTGGAGATTTTTTGCTTCACCCGGTCATTCTGTGGGATCTGAAGCTCCAGAATTTGTTTAGAACCAATTTTATACAGGTATTTGTTTGGGCTTGCCAAATGGGGCAGCACTCTAGAATGTGCGTGCTGTTACTCCACCATTTTAGCTCCACCCCTCCAATCTAGATATTTCCAAAGAATATGAAGCTTCTTTAGCACACATTGGAAGGTAAAGTTCTATTGATTTTAAAGGGATTTTTAATTGTATATTGGTTGAGTGATATAATACAGATTCTCTTTTGCAAAATGCTTCTTCATTTTGTTTTTTTACCAATAAAATACAGTTGCTTTTCTGTAGCGCTTTCCTAACATGAATGACCTGGTGTAACACTACTTTTAAAATGAATTTATGACACATCTATTTTCATAACATCCTGTGTTATACACTGAAATATGGTGCCTAAAGCAGTTCATACGTAATTTGAAGGACATTGAAAGATCCAACATCCCCAGTATTAGCTAGTCCTATTTAAAATTTCAACAGTCATGTCACTCCTCATAAAACCTTTGCTAAAAAGCAGATGTCTAGTGAGAACACATTCACTCACAAACAATCATTATGATGCAAACATATTTTAGTTTGTCATGTGAACTGTCATAAAAAGACCCTGAAAGAATGGGAGACAGTACAAATAAGGAAAGGGGACATGAACAGTGGTAGTTTTGTAATAGCAGAGAGGAGTTTTCTGTCTAGCTCATATTCGATTTGTTTTGTCTTGTTTTGTTTTGTTTTTCCAAAGCTCTCCTGCCACCCCTATTCTTTGGTAAGGAAAGAGTTCTCTGGGGCGGAGACAAGATGGCGGAGTGAAAGCAACGACTCACCTAAGCTCCTGGAAAAACTCCTCTGGATATCTCTGGGGGGAGAGTCTGACCAGACTTTGGAGGTGTAAAATCCAGTGGGTGACGGACTTTGACGGATTCGGAGCCCAGGCTGGACCGGAGGGTCCACGGGAGGGATCTGTTCCGCGGGGGCAAGACCCCGGCGCACAGCGCAGCGCGGTCAGCGCGGCAGGGCGGAGGGGACCAGAGGAGCCCGAGAGTGGCGGGCGAGACCAGCAGAGCAGGAGATAAGCCAGGCCGAGCTGGTGAGAGCCGCTGAGTGCCAGACATCACCGCAGCAGCCCTTGAAATATTCAGCTTGAAGACGGACTTCGGTGGGTCACTACTTGAACTTCCAGGAACTGGGATGGCAGAGTGATCAGTAAGTGCTCTCTCCTCCCCCCTGATGACCGTGAGGGAACCATAAAATTCTTCCCCAGATTAATCCTGGATCAGCGGGAACAGCAGAAGGGGGCAGGGTGGTCTCACAACACCAGAGGCTGGAAAAGTGGCAAAGGGGGATTCTTCCTACTGTGGTGGAGGCGATCTGGAGGGACAGACGACCCAGGGCAGAGAAAATTCGCACTGAGACCCAGGCAAGCCTCAGAGCCAGGAGACGAGCCCCAGGAGGGGCGGGAACACGCGTTAGCTTCTAGGCGTGCCCCAGCCCTCCAGGGGAAAAGGGAAGACAATAGGGAAGCTGGGATTACCATCCCCTGACCTTGCCTTTGCCTCAAGTCAGCTGAGGAGATAGCCTGAGACCAGACCACACCTCCCACACACCTAACAAGCTAACCTCAGGGTTGATCGGGGAAACAAAAAACAAAAGCCTGCTTTTAGCCCAGACACACATCAGCTCAACTTAAAGATCTGTACCTTCTGACTGAAAGAACCAAAAGCTACAACACTCAGCCAACATCATGAATCGGAAAAAGCAGACGAAAAGTGAAAAAACCATAGAATCTTTCTATGGGGATAAGGACCAAAACACAAACACCAAAGAGGTTAGGGCTGAGACTGTACTTCCATCTGAAACCTCAGATGGGACTATGAATTTCTCGCAAGCACAACTAGATTACCTGGAACGTCTGAAGAAAGATATAAAAGAAAAACTGGCCAATGATTTTAAAACTATAAAAAAAGAATTCACTGATGAGAACATCACCCTGAAAAAGAAAATTGAAGAAATGGAAAAGGAAGTTCAAAAATTAACTGGAGAGAATAATTCCCTAAAAGGAAGAGCTAATCAAATGGAAAAGGAAACCCAAAACCTAATTGGGAAAATTGATCAGATGGAAAAGGAAACACAAAACCTAACTGGGAAAATTGGTCGATTGGAAAAAGAAGTACAAAAATTAAATGGAGAAAATAGCTCCCTAAAGGGAAAAATTGGTCAGATGGAAAAGGAGATGGAAAAGCTAACTGAAGAAAACACTACAATGAAGATTAGAATTGGGCAAGTAGAAACTAATGACTCAATGAGGCAACAAGAATCAGTCAAACAAAATCTAAAGAATGAAAAGATAGAAGAAAATGTAAAATATTTAATTGGAAAAACAACTGACCTGGAAAATAGATCCAGGAGAGAAAATCTAAGAATTATTGGCCTGCCAGAAACCCATGATGAAGAAAAGAGTCTGGACAATATCTTCCAGGAAATCATCAAGGAAAACTGTCCAGAAGTACTAGACTCAGAGGGCAAAATAGTCATCGAAAGAATCCACCTTTCCCCTCCTGAAAGGGATCCCAAACTCAAAACCCCAAGAAATATAGTTGCCAAATTCCAGAGCTATCAAGTGAAGGAGAAAATACTACAAGCAGCCAGAAAGAAACAATTCAAATATCAAGGACACACAGTCAGGATCACACAGGACCTTGCAGCTTCTACATTAAAAGATCGAAAGAATTGGAACCCAATATTCCGTAAGGCAAAGGAGTTGGGACTTCAACCAAGGATCAACTACCCAGCAAAGTTCAGCATAACATTTCAGGCAAGGAGAAAGTCATTCAACGAAATAAGGGATTTCCAGAGCTTCCTGACCAAAACACCAGAACTCAATAGACAATTTGATCTTCAAATGCAGGTCTCCAGAGAATCATAAAAAGGTAAACAGAGGGGAAAAAACAAAAACAAAAACTTGCTACTCAATTAGGGCAAACTGTTTACCTCCCTATAAGGGAAGATGATATCTGTTAATCTTGAGAACTGTGCAGCTATTATGATAAAAGGGATATATGTAGAGGGAACGGGCATAAAGTAAATGATGTCATGTCAAAAATATGATTTAAGTATGAGAAGGGAATGTAATAGGAGGTGTGGAAAGGGGGAAGCAGAAAATGGCAAATTATATCACAGGAAGAAGTACAAAACTATAGTAGAGAGAAGGAGGGGAGGGAGATGAACATTGTTTGAGAGGTACTCTCATCTGATTTGTTCAAAGGAGGGAACAATAATCTTAAGTAGATAAGCCTAACTAGCTCTATAGGTAGTAGGAGGGGAAGGGGGAAGAAAGGGGAGGGTGGCTAAAAGGGAGGAAAGAAGCAATAAGAGTAAAGGGAACTAAAAGGGAGGGGGGTCAAAAGAAGGAGGGGAAGGCTGCAGGAGGAGGGGGAGAAAAGTGAATACTATTGAGGAGGGGAAGGGAGACGGGAGAGCTAAAAGCACAAATGGTGGGAAAGAGGTTGGAGGGAAATACACAGATTGTAATCATAACTGTGAATGTGAATGGAATGAACTCTCCCATAAAACGGAGACGGATAGCAGAATGGATTAAAAGCCATAATCCAACAATATGCTGCTTACAAGAAACACATTTGAAACGGGGGGATACACATAGGATAAAGGTCAAAGGATGGAGCAGAATATATTGTGCTTCAGCTCATGTAAGAAAGGCAGGAGTAGCAATCCTCATCTCAGACAAAGCAAAAGCAGAAATAGATCTAATCAAAAGGGATAAGGATGGAAACTATATCCTGCTAAAAGTCACCATAGACAATGAAGCAATATCATTACTAAACATGTATGCTCCAAGTGGTATAGCATCCAGATTCTTAGAGGAGAGGTTGGGGGAGTTGAAGGAAGAAATTGATAGCAAAACTATACTAGTGGGGGACCTCAACCTCCCCCTCTCTGAACTCGATAAATCCAACCTCAAAATAAACAAGAAAGAGGTTAAGGAGGTAAATAAAACTGTGGATAAGGTAGATATGATAGATCTTTGGAGAAAATTAAATGGGAATAGAAAGGAATATACTTTTTTCTCAGCGGTACATGGAACATTTGCAAAAATTGACCATGTACTAGGACATAAAAATCTCACAATCCAGTGCAGAAAGGTAGAGATAATCAATGCATCCTTTTCAGATCATAATGCATTAAAAATTACATGTAATAAAAGGCCATGGAAAGAGAAACCAAAAATCAATTGGAAACTAAATAATCTAATTCTAAAGAAGGGTTGGGTTAAAGAAGAAATCATAGAAACAATCAAGAATTTCATTCGAGAGAATGACAATAGTGAGACAACATACCAAAACTTATGGGATACTGCAAAAGCAGTTATTAGGGGAAGTTTTATATCTCTGAATGCTTACATAAATAAAATAGAGAAAGAGGAGATCAATGACTTAGGCTTGCAGTTGAAAAAGCTAGAAAAAGAACAAATTGAAAATCCCCAAGTAAATACCAAATTAGAAATACTGAAAACCAAAGGAGAGATTAATAAAATTGAAATTAAGAAAACTATTGAATTAATAAATAAAAACAATAGTTGGTTTTATGAAAAAACTAATAAAATTGATAAACCTTTGGTCAATCTGATTAAAAAAAAGAAAGAAGAAAACCAAATTACTAATATTAAAAATGAAAGGGGTGAACTCACCTCCAATGAGGAGGAAATTAATACAATAATTAGAAACTACTTTGCCCAACTTTATGCCCACAAATTCGATAATCTAAATGAGATGGATGAATATTTTAAAAAACACAAATTGCCCAGATTAACAGAAGAGGAAGTTGAATACTTAAACAACCCCATCTCAGAAAAAGAAATTGAACAAGCCATCAATGAACTCCCTAGGAAAAAATCTCCAGGGCCAGATGGATTCACAAGTGAATTCTATTAAACATTTAAAGAACAGTTAATTCCAATACTACATACACTATTCTTGAAAATTGGGGAAGAAGGAGTCCTCCCAAATTCTTTCTATGATACAAATATGGTTTTGATACCCAAACCAGGAAGAGACAAAACAGAGAAAGAAAATTATAGACCAATTTCCCTAATGAATATAGATGCAAAAATTTTAAATAAGATTCTAGCAAAACGAATACAGCATCTTATCACGAGATTAATACATTATGATCAGGTAGGATTCATACCAGGACTACAGGGCTGGTTCAATATTAGGAAAACTATTAGCATTATCGATCACATCAACAACAAAGCTAACAAAAACCACATGATTATCTCAATAGATGCAGAAAAAGCTTTTGACAAAATACAACATCCATTCCTACTAAAAACATTGGAGAATGTAGGAATAAAGGGAACTTTCCATAAAATAATAAGCAGTATCTATCTAAAACCTTCAGCAAGCATTATATGCAATGGGGATAAGCTAGATGCATTCCCAATAAGATCAGGGGTGAAACAAGGTTGTCCATTATCACCACTATTATTTAATATGGTACTAGAATTGTTAGCTGTAGCAATTAGACAAGATAAAGATATCCAAGGAATTAAAATAGCCAAAGAAGAAACTAAGTTATCACTCTTTGCAGATGATATGATGATTTACCTAGAGAATCCCAGAGATTCAAGTAAAAAATTACTAGAATTAATAAACAACTTTGGCAAACTTGCAGGGTACAAAATAAACCCACACAAATCTTCTGCATTCCTATATATTAGCAACAAAGTCCAACAGCAAGAGATAGAAAGAGAAATCCCATTTAAAGTTAGGGTAGACAGTATAAAATACTTAGGAGTCTACCTGCCAAAACAAACCCAGGGATTATATGAACAAAATTACAAGACACTTTTTGCACAAATAAAGTCAGATTTAAGTAAGTGGAAAAACATTAGTTGCTCATGGGTAGGCCGTGCTAATATAATAAAAATGACAATTCTACCCAAATTAATATACCTATTTAGTGCCATACCAATTAAACTATCAGACAATTACTTTCTAGAGCTGGACAAAATAATATCAAAATTCATTTGGAAAAACAAAAGGTCCAGAATATCAAAGGGACTAATGAAAAGAATTGCTTGGGAAGGTGGCCTAGCGCTACCAGACCTCAAACTGTACTATAAAGCAGCAATTTTCAAAACCACTTGGTATTGGCTAAGAAACAGAGAGGTAGACAAGTGGAATAGACTTGGCACTCAAGATGCAGTAGGCAAGGAATATAGCAACCTTCTGTTTGATAAACCCAAGGACCCCAGCTTCTGGGATAAGAACTCATTGTTTGACAAAAATTGCTGGGAAAACTGGATAACAGTGTGGCGGAAATTAGGCATAGACCCATACCTGACACCGTACACAAGAATAAATTCCAAATGGGTACATGATTTAGGTATAAAGATTGATACCATGAATAAACTGGACAAGCAAGGAATAGTGTATTTATCAGATCTATGGAGAAGGGAAGAATTCTTTACTAAAGGAGAGATAGAATGCATTATGAAATGCAAAATGGATAACTTTGATTACATTAAACTGAGAAGTTTTTGCACAACCAAACCCAATGCAACCAAAATCTGGAGGGATGTAGTAAATTGGGAAAGAATTTTTATAGCTAAGCTCGGGGATAAAGGCCTCATTTCTAGAATATATAGAGAACTGATCCAAATGTATAATCATACAAGTCACTCCCCAATTGATAAATGGTCAAAGGATATGAACAGGCAATTTTCAGAGGAAGAAATTAAAGCTATCTATAATCATATGAAAAAATGCTCTAAATCACTATTGATTAGAGAGATGCAAATCAAAACAACTCTGAGGTACCACATCACACCTATAAGATTGGCAAACATGACAGAACAAGAAAATGATAAATGCTGGAGAGGATGTGGGAAAGTTGGAACACTAATTCATTGTTGGTGGAGCTGCGAGCGCATCCAACCATTCTGGAGAGCAATTTGGAACTATGCCCAAAGGGCTACAAAAATGTGCATACCCTTTGACCCAGCAATATCGCTACTAGGACTATATCCCCAAGAGATCATAAAAATGGGAAAGGGTCCCACATGTACAAAAATATTTATAGCAGCACTCTATGTATTTGCCAAAAACTGGAAGTCAAGGGGATGTCCATCAATTGGGGAATGGCTGAATAAATTATGGTATATGAATGTAATGGAGTACTATTGCGCCATAAGAAATGATGAACAAGAAGACTTCAGAGAGGCCTGGAAGGACTTATATGACCTGATGCTGAGTGAAAGGAGCAGAACCAGGAGAACTTTATGCACAGCAACAACCACAGTGTTTGAGAGTTTTTTCTGGTAGACTTAGATTTGTGTAATAACACAAGAACTTCTTACCAAAAAAAAAAAAAAATCCCAATGGAGGATCTCAAGGCAAAATGCCTGCCACACTCAGAGAGAGAAATATGGAAGTCACTCACATATTGTAGCAGATCATGTTTGTGTATGTGTATGTGTTTGTGTATCATGTTCTGATTTGTTATACGATTTCTTTCATTTATCTTAGTCTGACTACATAGCATGACTATAGTGAAAATATACTCAATAGGAAAGTATATGTAGAATCTATACAGAATTGTATGCAGTCGTGGGGAGGGAGGGGGGTAGTGGGGGGTAGGTGGGGGGTATAAAATCACAATTGTATGGCAGTGATTGTTAAACATTACAAAATAAAAAAAAAGTTTCTGTATACATCAAAAAAAAAAAGAAAAGAAAAGAGTTGTCTTCTAGTGATGTCAGGTCTACGAATCATGATAATGCTCAGAGCAGGCATTTTTCTTGGGGTTTAATACATGGTCAAACAAACTGAACAATAGGCTTTCATGTTAACACTATTAACATGATGTCACAGTTTGCAAAACCCATTGTTGAGACATTTTTGTCTCTAGGAAAGTAGATTATAAAGAAACATAGAATGAAGATGACTTCACGTAAGATTTCTTACATTTATGCTCAAAGATTTGAAAATAGCTAGTTCTAGTGATTTTACATTCTGTCAAAAATGCAACAGCAGTCTATGAAGATGTTGACTGATGTACAAAAAAAGTTGATTACTGCTAGAGCTATTTTTGATAAAGCAAAGAGTGTGTGATCTGATTCTTCTATCTGTCAAAAGTTAACAAAAATACCTTTGTGTACTTTGAATACACTGACCTGAATTCTGGTTTCTGTCAGAGAATTTTCTCTCTATATTTCATACAATATGTTTTGGGAGGAACACAACATTCTTATTTGTAAGTCAGCTTTGGTCAGGTGTTCCAGTGGGAATTTTGTAAACAACAGCTGTATGGAGTTCTTTTGGGGATCTGAATTATGCTGATCCTCTGATTCCCATAGGAATATATATTCAAGATGCATTTACTATTTGACATGCTGATGGCATATATTCAAGAACTAGAATAAGGAAGCACTTCAGTAGTAATTCCATTATTTTTGTTTTCCCTTTGTCTCATATACTATTGTTGTTCTGACCTGCTATTGTCTCAGTGTGTAAAGAAGGAACACTTCTTCTACCAATTCCATACCACAATTATTTAATTGTTCTGCAGCTTAGGAACGTAGGGAGTTGTCTGTGGACATTAAGAAGATAACTGACTTGCTTTCTACAAACTACATTCTTCCTTTCATGTGTATTTGTAAAGACAAAAAAAATTTTATTTGATTGAGATAGTTGTATGAAACTTCTTAAATACTTTCATTATTGATTCAATTTTAGCTCAATTCACAAAATAATTTGTTAATCATATCCTGTGTGTGATGTGCTGTTGGCAGAACATCTTGGCTTATACAGTTGCTATCCTTCTGATGTTTCCAGTCAAATGAGGGAATTAAACATACCATACTTGCCTATAATCTACCTTCACACCCCGACATACACACATTTATCTTACATGTAGCTGCCTAAATGATATTTTATTTCCCCAAATTACATGTAAAACAATTTTAACATTCTTTGTTTTTTGGTTGAGTTCTGAGTTCCCAATTCAGTCCTTCCCTCTCTTTCCTCTCTTTCCTCCAAGACCATAGGGAATCTGATATAAGCTATAAATGTAAAACATTTCCATATTCACTAAATGACCTTTCTGTGATTTAAATCTAACTGTCACTCCTTTCCTCAAAATTATTCAATGGCTGCCTATTGTCTCTAGAATAAATGAACACTGCTCAGACTGGCCCTTGAGACCTTCCAAAGCCTAACTTCACTTTATTTCCAACCTTACTTGATATCATTTGCTTTTATCTTCCAGACATATTAGCTTCCAGTTATTCTCCCATACTTGATATTCTACATCTTTTCTCCCTGTTTTCCCCCCCAAAGCTTTCCCCCATTCTGGGAACACACTTCATCCTTATCTCTACCTTTTAGGAGCCTAATCTTCCTTTAAGGGTTAGGTACTGCCTTCTTCATGAAGGTTCGAAGGATATCTGTATTTATTTTTTTCACTGAAAAAAAAACTTCTGGACTTGAACAAATATCAAATGGTATAGGGCTTTCCAAATGTGTAATATAGACATAAAATCGTGAATCTCTGTTATATAAAATTGGCTTCTTTAAAAAAAAAATGTCCCACCTATCTGTGATCCTTTCTGGCCTTCCTTTTTTTCTCTTTTGTTTTTTCCATAATAATAAGGAATTTTTTCTCCCTCTTATCTAATCCCACATATTGAAAGGAAAGGAAGGATGAAAAAAGAAATAAACCATAGAACACCTTTTAAATAAAACCATAGTCAAATAGAACCCATTTCCACCTTGATCACATCCATAAATGAATTCTTTGTTCTACAAACTAGTTCATCATATCACTGTCATGAGGTGGACAACCTTCTTCATTTTTACTCCTCTGGGATAGAGGTTAGTCACTTTGTTCATGAAGGTTCTAAAGTGTTTCAGAATTGTCCCTTTTTTACTGTGATCATGCTGCCGTATGAATTGTTATTCTAAATGTGTTCATTTCACTCTACCTCAATTCATACGAATGTTTCTAGGTCTCTTTGAAACTTTCATTTTCTTCTCTTTTTATATTACAGTATTACATGTACAGTTTATGCATTCACAAACCACAATTCATTCAGACATTCCCTAATTGTTGAGTACCTCCCACCCCTCAGTTTAAATGTCTTTGTCACTATTGTCACTTTGTCACTGTCACTTTGTTGATAAAATGTTTTTGTATGTGTAGGAGTTTTCCTTTTTCTTTGATCTCATTTCCTCCTTATATTCCCCTGTATCTTTTTACCTAAGACACATAATATCCTTCCAATAGAAAGTAAACTGCTTGAGATCAAGGATTATTTTATTTTTGGCTTTGTGCCTCCAGTCTCTAGAGTCTTGACTTTATCGAATATTTAATTAAATATGCAGTATTAAATATCATGTAGTTTTGGTAAGTACAAAACAAAGTGTTATGTATACTTCAATGGTGGTGGTGGGAATGAGGCAGTTATTGACCACAGAATCAAGGAACCCTTCAAAAAGGAAGGGTCATTTGAATTTGGCGTTAAAGGATGAGCTGAAATTAAACGAGGGGAAGAGGGAAAATGTATGAGGTATAGGGAGAATGATGAACAGAACTGCATATCTGGGATCATGTTTAAGGAAAGAAAGAAATTAATTTTGGCTAAAACGTAGAGTGAATGGTAGAGAGTAATATGAGATAAAATGGAAAGATAAAATGGTAGATTATGAGCAGAGGAGAGATGTATACAAATTAATTTTATGCATAAAAAGGCATGATCACCTATGACAAGTTTAGAATGATTTAATGAACAAAATCTTCTTTCTCAAGCATTCATTCACAAATTATAGCTTTGGTTCTGCCATATAATCCTTCCGTGTCTTTGATAATATCTTCAATCTTTGTTCCTTATTTTATAAAAACAATCTCTTCAACATGTGAAATCTTCAAAGAATGAATTAAACTTGATGTATCATACAAAGAGTAGATATGAAACCTACGTTTTTGTATCAGCAATATTTGGAGCCCTATTCACTTGATCATGTAAATTTCCACTTCTACAGATAGATGGCTGTGAAATACAATAAGAAATATTTTGGATCTGAAATCAGAGGACCTGAGTTCCAATATTCTCCCTCTTACTACTTTCATGATCCTGGAAAGTTAATTCCCTCTCTCTGAACCTGTCTCCTCATCCTTAAAATTAATTTATTGGACTATATGGTCTTCTGGGTCAATCTGCTATCCATGTAATGGTCAATATTTGGTGCTTAATAATAATAATAATAGCAACAAAATAGCTAACACCTATGTAGTGATTTAAAGTATATGAAGCATTTTACGTGTTTTCCGATTTCTTCACAAAACACTGGGAGTTAGATAAATTGTTTTCTCCATTTCATAGAAGAAAAATTGAGCCTGAATATCTTACCCAATGTACCATAGGTCTGAAACAGGTTTTAAATTCAGGTCTAGCACTCTATCTACTACAATACCTACCAAATATCCAAGCTGTTAATCACTTCACTAGGTAAGGTCTTCTCTAGGTGAATAGTGTTAAAATCTTCTTAAGGGACATTTTCCCCTTTCAGAGTTCATTTTTCATGCTGCCATTAAGAATATCACTTAATTGTCCTTTAACCAGATTCCCCTCCATACATACCCTATGTATCCTTTATTTATAACAGTCAACCTGTATCTAGGGTCCCTAAATTTGTCTCAGATTTGACCCAAATAGTAAATATATCATGAGATTCCAGTGTAATATGCATACCCATAATTCATAAGAAAATCACTATCCATTTGTCAATGTAGGACGTCTGTAAGGTCTTTCTGCATGAAATACTTATTTGAGAAAGAGAGAGAAAATATGAATCCATTCTGTGCACCAAGGAATGAAAAATCTGACTCCATTGACTCTGACACAATTGTGTTTGAGACTATTTTATATATTAAACTGCCATCTTTCCAATGTGAATGTTTCTGTCTCATTACCCTGAAGCTTCAAATATCATTCTTGATGTTGCAGGAAGCTATTCATCTACTCTAGGAATGAAATAAATAGAGACAGAGAAGAGCATTCCAGTGACAGGGCCTCTAGCAGGGTGTTTATGAGAATATATTCCTAACAATGTCAACATGAAGATGATGATATTGTTTTTGCCTTATATCTTCTTTCAGAAGACATTGCTTGTATGTATAAGTAGAAATAGGTGGCTAGGGAGTAGGCCTTGCACTGCAGAAGGAACTAATGAAAGGTACTTATCCTCCATCTCAGCTCTGCTCAAGTTCTGTTCATTTTGGAATTAATAACAAAGAAGAGTGTTCATTAGAAAATATTTGCTTTGGGATTACAAGGTATGAATTTATGTCTTTATAAATTTATGTCAGTATCCTTGGCCAGCACTGCAGCAGCTTCAAGTCATGATGTGTAGACAGAAGATAAGTGGAACACCAAGCTTTAATTTATCATTTCACCATTTTATGTTCCAAAAAATTAAGCAGAGGTAAGCTGTTTTAACCAAACTTCAGCAAACTTCTCATCTTTCATGATTCCTCTACCTCTGTGGTCCCTTTTCTGATTTTTTTCACTCAGAACTTTCATCTACATTCATGTATTTATTCCTCTATTGGCCCTATTCCTTATTCCCTAACTTTTATTTTCAATGATGCCCTTGATTAGTACTTCCTTTCTCCTGCTTTTCAGCTTTCCCCTATAGATTGCCATTCCCATTTGAATATAAGCTCCTCCAGGGCAGGGACTATCTTTATTTTCTTCTTTTATTATTCCCATTGCTAGGAACCGGGTCAAACACATATTGAGCATTTAACAAATTCTTATTGGCAGCCAAGATGGTGGAGTAGAAAGGCGCACATACACTAGCTCCATACCCACAGCCCATAGAATATCTGTAAAAAAGAACTCCCAGTGAATTCTGGAGCAGCAGAGGCCACAGAACGGTGGAGCAGAGGAGATTTCTGTTCCAGAGAGCCTTGCAAACCTCTCCCAAAAGGTCCTTCCCACTGCGGACGCGGAGTTGAACCCAGCTCTGCCTCGGCCACGCAGCACCTAGAGGAGCAGATCCGAGGGGCTTCGGGGACGGAATCTCCAGCAACCGCGCGGGTCCCTCCACCCACAGGTGACGGGGATCGGTGAGAGGGTCTCTTTGGTGGGTTGAGAGGGAGTGGGGTGCCCCCATAACTCAGGCCCCCTTGGAAGGCAGCAGCTGAGGCAGGAGCAGACCAGGGCTCCCCAAGCAGGCAGGAGCTAGAATCCATTGTTGAAGGTCTCTGCACAAACCACCTGAGGAAACTGAGCCCGAGAGGTGGCCCTGCCCCCACCTGAGCACCTAAACCTAATCTCACACTGAATAGCAGCCCCGCCCCCACCCAAGGACCTGAGGCTGGGAAGCAGCATTTGAATCTCAGACCCCAAGCGCTGGCTGGGAGGATCTGGAGGCAAAGTGGATGTGAAGAGAATATTCAGAATCAAGTCACTGGCAGGGAAAATGCCCAGAAAAGGGAAAAGAAATAAGACTATAGAAGGTTACTTTCTTAGTGAACAGCTATTTCCTCCCTTCCTTTCTGATGAGGAAGAACAATGCTTACCATCAGGGAAAGACACAGAAGTCAAGGCTTCTGTATTGCAGCCCACTCAATGGGCTCAGGCCATGGAAGAGCTCAAAAAGGATTTTGAAAATCAAGTTAGAGAGGTGGAGGAAAAGCTGGGAAGAGAAAGGAGAGACATGCAGGTAAAGCATGAACAGCAGGTCAGCACCCTGCTAAAGGAGACCCCCCCAAAAAACGCTAAAGAAAATAACACCTTGAAAAATTGGCTAACTCAATTGGAAAAAGAGGATCAAAAAACCAATGAGAATAAGAACGCTTTAAAAAAGCAGAATTAGCCAAATGGAAAAGGAAGGTCAAAACCTCACAGAAGAAAATAGTTCTTTATAAAGTAGATTGCAGCAGATAGAAGCTAATTAGTTTATGAGAAACGAAGCAATTACAAAACAAAACCAAAAGAATGAAAAAACGAAAGATGCTATGAAGTATCTCGTTTGAAAAATATCTGACTTGGAAAATAGATGCAGGACAGACAATTTAAATATTATGCGACTACCTGAAAGTCATGATCAAAAACAGCCTAAACATCAACTTTCATGAAATTATCATGGAAAACTGCCAGCAGACAAAATAAATATTGAAAGAATCCACCGATCACATCCTGAAAGTGACCCAAAAAGAGAAATCCTAGGAATATTGTGGCCAAATTTCAGGTTTCCCAGGTCAAGGAGAAAATTTTGCAAGCAGCTAGAAAGAAACAATTCAAGTATTGTGGAATTGCAATCAGGATAACACAGATGTGACAGCTTCTACTTTAAGGGATCAAAGGGCTTGGAATATGATATTCCAGAAGTCAAAGAGACTAGAATTAAAACCAAGAATCACCTATCCAGCAAAACTGAGTATTATACTTGAGGGGGAAAATTGGTCATTCAATGATACAGGGGACTTTCAAGCATTCTTGATGAAAAGACCAGAATTGAATAGAAAATTTGACTTTCAAACACAAGAATCAAGAGAAGCATGAAAAGGTAAACAGGAAAGAGAAAACATAAAATATATTTTAAAGTTGAACTGTTTACATTCCTACGTGGAAAGATTATATTTGTAACTCTTGAAACTTGTCACAGTATTTGGTATTTGGAGGAATTACACACACTCACATACATCCATATCCATCCATCCATCCATCCATCCATATATATATACATGCATGCATACATACATAGAGAACAGGGTGAGTGGAGTAAGAAGGAATGATAACCTAAAAAAATTCAGGAGTTAGAAAGGAATATACTGGGAGAAGAAAGGGAGAAATCGAATGTGGCAAATTATCACTCATAAAAGAGGCAAGAAAAAGCTTTTTCAATGAAGGAGAAAAGGTGGAAAGTGAGAGTGAAAAAGTGAAGGTTAGTCTCTTTACATTTGCCTTAAGGAGGGAATAACACGCTCAAAATTTGTTATGAAAATCTATCTTACACTACTGGAAATTAGAAGAGAAGGGGACAAGTGGGGTGAGGGGAATGATAGAAGGGAGGGTAAATCAGAGAAGGGAGTAATTAAAAGTAAATATTTTGGGAGAGGGACAAGGTCAAAAGAAAGAACAGAGTAAATGGGGGGCAAGACGGGATGGAGGGTAATATAGTGAGTCTTATACAACATGCTTATTATGAAAGTCTTTTGCAAAACTATAAATATATAGCCTATATTGAATGGCTTGCCTTCTCAGTGGGGATGGGTAGGGAGGGAGATAGGGAGAGAAGCTGGAATTCAAAGTATTAGAAACGAATGTTAAGAATTTTTTTTTTTTTTATACAACTCGGAAATAACAAATACAGGTAATGTGATGTAGAAATCTATCTTGCCCTACAAAAAAGAGAGAAAAAATGGGGATAAGGGAAGGGAGGGGTGTGATAGAAGGGAGGGTATATTGAAAGAAGGGGTAGTCAGAATTCAAGGTGTTATGTGGTGGATGGAGGGGAGAGATGGGGAGAAAATTTGGAACTCAAAAAGTTTTGGAAATGAATGTTGAAAACTAAAATTAAATGAACGTGCATTAAAAGAAAGAAAAAATAAAATTTTTGCATCTACATTCATTATAGAATTTGGTCAATAATTTTCGTTCTCTTTTTTGGCTCTTCTTGGTTTAGGTATCAGAACCATATGTGTATCACAAAAATAATTTGGTAGTACTTCTTCAGCAATTTTCCCAAATAGTCTATATATTGTTGGAATCAACTGTTCTTTAAGTGTTTGATAGAATTCACTTGTTAATCCATCTGGCCCTGAAGATTTTTTCCTAGGGAGTTCAATGATGGTTTGTTCAATTTTCTTTTCTGGGATAGGGTTATTTAAGTTCTTGGCTTCCTCTTCTGTTAATGTGGGCAATTTACCTTTTTTTTTAAAATAGTTATCCATCTCATTTAGATTGTAGAATTTATGGGCATACACTTGGGCAAAGTAATTTCCAATTATTGTATTAGTTGTCTCCTCATTGGAGGTGAGTTCATACTTTTCATTTTCTTTATTGGCAATATGGTTTTCTTCTTTTTTTTAAATCAAATTGACCAGAAATTTATCAATTTTATCAGTTTTTTCATAAAACCAACTCTTAGTTTTATTTATTAGTTCAATAGTTTTCTTAATTTCAATTTTGTTTATCTCTCCTTTTTTTCAGTATTTCTAATTTGGTATTTACTTGGGGATTTTCAATTTGTTCTCTTTAGAGCTTTGTGAGCTGCATGCCCAATTCATTGATCTTTCTCCATTTTCTTCCTATAGGCATTCAAAGATACAAAGCTTCACCTAAGAACTGCTTTTTCAGCATCCCATAAGATTTGGTAGATGGTCTCATTGTTTTCATTTTCTCGAATGAAGTTGTTGATTGTTCTATAATTTGTGGTTTAACCCACTCATTCTTTAGGATTAGACTGTTTAATTTCCAATTAGTTTTTGGTTTATATTTCCATGGCCTTTGATTACATATAAGTTTTATTGCATTGTGATCTGAGAAGGATACATTGAATATCTCTGCCGTCTTGCACTGAATTGTTAGATTTTTATGGTGTACAACATGGTCAGTTTTTGGATATGTGCCATGTACCACTGAGAGAAAGGTATATTCCTTTATATATTGATTCAATTTTCTCCAAAGATCTGTCATATATATTTTATCCAGAGTTCTATTCACCTCCTTAACTTATTTCTTGTTTATTTTGAGGTTAGATTTATCCAATTCAGAGAGGGGGAGGTTGAGGTCCCGTACTAGTGTAGTTTTGCTGTCTATCTCTTCCTGCAACTCCCTTAACTTCTCCTCTAAGAGTTTGGATGCTATACCAGTTGGAGCATGTATGTTTAGCAATGAAATTGCTTCATTGTCTATGGTTCCTTTTTAGCAGGGTATAGTTTCTTTCCTTATCTTATTTGATTAGATCTATTTCTTCCTTTGTTTTTTCTGAGATTAGAATTGCTACCCTTGCATTTTTTTTTGCATCAGCTGCGGCACAAAATATTCTGCTCCATCCTATTTCTTTTACCCTGTGTATATGCCCACATTTGAAATATTTTTCTTGTAAACAACCTATTGTTGGATTATGGTTTTTAGTCCATTCTGCTATCCAACTCCATTTCATGGGAGAGTTCAGCAGATTCACATTCACCGTTATGATTACTCTCTGTGCCTTTCCCTTCACGCCCTTTCCCTTTGTTTATTCTTATATTTCTTCTCTCTTCCCCTCCACAGCAGAGTTTTAATTTTTGACCACAGCCTCACAATGTCTTTCCTCCCTTCTTTCAAACCTCCTCCCTTTAAATTCCCTTTTCCCTTACTACTTCTTCCCTCCGCATTTAGTCTCCCCTCCTTTTCCCCCCCATTTTCCTCTCTTACTGCCTATAGAGTTAATTGTACTTTCATACTTAACTGAATTTTTGTACCATTCTAGAATCAAAGCAGATGAGAATACCTCTCAAACAATATTCATCTCCCTCCCTTCTTTCCCTCTACAGTAATATATATGTGTACCTCTTTCTGTGATGGAATTTGATTTTTTTCTGCCTCCTCCTATTCACATCTCTCATTACAATCCCTTAGCAACCTTAAATCACATTTTTTATTATCACATCATTTAATATATACCCATTCCCTCTATGTATATCCCTTTCACATTTCATAGTAAATATACAGTTCTGTAGATTAACAAGTATCATCTTCCCCTATAAGGATGTAAACACTTTGTCCATATTGTTTATGAAGTTTTTTTTCCCCCTGTTTAATTTTTTATGCCTCTCTTGAGATCTGTGTTTGAAGATCGAATTTTCTAATGACTTCTGGCCTTTTCATCAGGAAGGTCTGGAAATCTGTTCTTTCATTGAATGTCCATCTTCTTGCCTGAAATACTATGCTCTGCTTTTCTGGGTAATTAATCCTTGGTTGTAGTTCCAGGTCCTTTGCCTTACAGAATATTGTCTTCCAATTCCCTCCATCTTTTAATGTAGAAGCTGCAACTTCCTGTGTCATCCTAACTGTAGCTCCTTGATATTTGAATTGTTTCTTTCTGCCTGCCTGCAGTATTTTCTCCTTCACTTGATAGTTCTGGAATTTGGCAACAATATCCCTTGGTGGTTTCAGTTTGGGATCACTTTTGGGAGGTGAACGGTGGATTATTTTGATGACTATTTTGCCCTCTGATTCTAGGACTTCTAGGCAGTTTTCCTTGATGATTTCTTGGAAGATATTGTCCAAGCTCTATTTTTCATCACTGTTTTCTTATAGACCAATAATCCTCAGATTTTATATCCTGGATATATTTTCCAGGTCAGTTGTTTTTCCACTTAAATATTTTATGTTTTCTTCTATCTTTACATTCCTTAGATTCTGTTTGACTGATTATTGATATCTCATAGATTCATTATCTTCTCCTTTCCCAATTCTATTTTTTATCAAATTGATTTCTTCAGTTAACTTTTGCATCTCCTTTTCTATATGTTCAATTGTCCATTTTAGGGAGTTACTTTCTTCAGATAGGTTTTTTACTTCCTTTTCCATTTATCCACTTGTCCTTTTAAATTCTTCTGTGATTATTTTTTCATATTTTTAAAGTCACTAGTCAGTTTTTCTTCTGTTTCCTAATTTGGGTTTTAAAATACTTCCTGAGATCTTCCAAGAAGGCTCTTTGTGCTTCAGACCTGTTCATATTCCCTTCTGAAATTTCAGATGGGAGAGTAGTCTCAACACGGACCTCTTTGCTATTTGTGTTTTGGTCCTTGACCCCATAGACAAATCCTATGGTCTTTTCTTTTCTGTCTTGTTTTTTGTTCATGTTAATAACCCTTTTACTCTCTTTTAAATTAGATCTTTGTGTCTAGGTCACAGGAAGCTCTGTCCCACTGTTCTTGTGTCTAAAACTTGAGGCTTTGTGTGTTGTGGTCTCTGGTTCTTTCACCTTGAAGCTGAAATCCTGCAGATTACCTGGTGATGAGCTGGCTGGTATTGGAAAGCAGAGGCTGGGTGAAGTCTTTTTGGGTTTCCTTGCAATTACCCTGGAGTTAGCTCATTAAGTGTGGAGGAGATGTGGTCTGCACACCTGAAGTCTCCTCTGCTGAACTAGAGCATAGGTAAGCTCAGCAGTTGGTGATCCTGTCTGCACTAGTGTCTTTCTGATTCCCCTAGAGTGCTGAGGCAAGCCTGGGGTCCTGTTGGTGGTGGGTTGCTGACTTCAACTCCTGGGGATCAAGATCTCTGTTTGTTTGTTTGAAATGGGGCTGTCTGGGACAATTCTGATCCTGCATTGGTCCCCTTCAGTGGAACCCTCCTTAGTAATCTTTCTAGCCTCACAGACTAAAAGTCTGTTTAGCCCTTCTGCTGTTCCCACTGTTCTAGGGTTTAGATATTCTCTGGACTTGTCAAGATCGACAAGTGAAGGGAGATAGCAATTACTGATTACTCTGCCATCTTGGCTGCCAGAGAGCTCCCCTTCAAATTCTTTTCATTCTCTGTTCCTTTGCTTTATATAATCTCTTGTTTTTCAGGTCCTATCTATTACATCCATTTTTAACATTGTGCCATCATTTTAAACTCGAGTCCTAAGCAACTAATTTTCTCTAATTCTCATACATTCTATTCCACCCCTCTACCTGAAACCCCAAATAGATTCCTTTTCAATTTCTTGATTCCTACTAATATTAAAATATGGTCATCAGTATCATTTCCCAGATGATAAGAATTAACATTTTTTTGTGGATTCTATCCCCTCAGTTCCTAAACCATTTCAATTCTTCCTTTAAAATATGTTTTGGGTTTATTCTTCTTTTCATTGTCACTGTTAGACCAGATCCCATCACCTGATCTCCTTCCAATTGTCTCTCTCCTTCAATAGATTTTAGTTTTATAAACTCAAAGTAGGAAGGAAATTTAGAGGATGTTTAGTCCAAATTCTTGATGTTACAGATGAGAAAAGTGAGACCCAAAGAGTTAAAGTGGGGATTTTAATGAAATGCATGTGCAATTTGAGTTAACAGGAGTATGTAGCAGCCCCCAAAATGAATATAGTCTACATTAAATTGAGAACGAACCATGTAATAATTCTATTGGACTTTTGATATTATGACTGTAGTGTCATGTTTAGTAAATAGATTCGTAGATCTAGTACTGTCTTCAGAGATGAATCTCCTCATTCTCTTGATGAGGAAACCAAGTCCAGATAAATTAGATGACTTGTAAAAAGTCACACAGGCAGGAAAGAATCATCAGAGGTGGAATTTGAATCCAGTCACCTGGTAAAAGGGTCATTAGTGTTTCCACTTTACCGCACTGACTACTTTTTAAGTCATTAATGAACTGGGGAGAGTCTATAAGAGGGGGTCCACGATTGTTAAGAGTCTCAAATTCATATGCTATAAAAGAGGAAGAAGAAAGGAACAAATACTTATTAAATACTTACGTGTGGTAAGATACTTACTAACACTAAATTTAATTTCATCCTCACAATACCTTTTAATGTAGGCAGTATTATTATCTTCATTTTATAGTTCAGAAAACTGAGGAAGATAGCATTGAAATGACTTCCAGATTGCACAATTGGCTGAACCATAAAATGGGGTTAGTAATAACTGAAAAGTAAAAAAAAAAAGTAATCACATTTAGGAACTATCGATAAGGGAAGATTTTATGACTGAGCAGGAGATAGAAAAGATCACATGGATAAAATGAAAAATGTTTACTTCATAAAATTGTGTAAACAAAATAAATGTAGTTAAAATAAAGAAACCATTTAGTTTGCAAAGATTTTTGTGGCAAGTTTATCTGAAAAACAGTGTTATTTCCAAGAATAAGGACCATTTATCAATTGATAAATCATTAAAGGATATAAACAAGCAATTTTCAAAAAAAAACCCCATCAAAATATATATTTGAAAATGACTAAAATTAGATAAATGGAACTTCAAAGTTCCACTTATCAAATTGCTCTCTGCTTCACTTCATTCTACAATTAGTAAAATTAAATTTTATTCAACAAGCATTTATCAAGGATTTGCTGGTGCCAAATACTGTGCTAGCTAGGCTCTGAAGAAACAGACATAAAGCAAATAGCTCCTTTTATTGGTAAGTTCGTATTCTACTGGAAAAAAGATATGCATAGATATTTTTTTTTAATGAAAAATTCATGATAGTAAATATGAGGTAGGGGTACAAGAAAAAAAACAAACAAACAGGAAAAGCCTCTTGTAGGAAGCTGCATTTCAGCTGAACTGTGAAGAGAAACCCAGTGGTAGAAATAATTCTCCTTTGTATTATGCATTGCAAAGAGTACCCTTTCCCTCCCAGTGCCAAAGGGCTCTATATTCCAAAAGAGAAATAAATACACTACTGATCAGCTTTCTTTCAATTATAATTCTCTAAAAAACAATCTAATTTGCTCTATCTGCCAAGACAGTTTTACCAGTGTGTGTAGGCCACACATGCTATAGCTTTTTTAGTCACAGACTAGAGTTGGGTGAAGATGGACCCCCAAAGTGGATGAACAGTAGTGAGGATTTGACAGACACTTCCACCAGACATACTAGCCCTCTCTGAAATTCCTGTACCCCTCAGGTCTGTATGTGTGCAATAGAATGAATATCAATTCTCAAAAATCCCTGAGGCACTGTGAAATCACTATCTTCTGAATCCTTTAAGAATATACTTTTATGTTTAGAGTGGAGTGAAAATACTATAGTGAATAATAAGCCAGCCCCCAAACCGGAAGGGCTTGAGCTTTCCAGCTCATACTTGTCTTCCTGTGACCCACCACAAGGCTCTTAAACTCAGTACTTTAGAAACATCTCTAGGAATATGAATTTCAGAGAAGGTGTCAACCTGAATTGGCAGAGGGAGTTTCGTCACCTGGAGTTCCCTATACAGAAAAAAATAAAAAGACTAAAAAAAAAATTCACAAATTTAATCCGTACATAATATACTGATTTTTTCCTCCATTTTTAAATTACAGACTTAAAATTTAAAACTTAAATACCTAATAAGGGAAAGAAAAAGAAATATAAACTGAAATACAAAATAAGAAAAGAAAAAAAGCATGCCACGTGTACAACAGAATGGAAGAGAGGATTCAAAAGATATAGCAACAAGTTTCTATTTCAATAAAGCCTGTATGATAAATACTATATATTTTATTGAAAAATGTCCATCTTTGCTGGGTAGTAAATTTTCTTTTGTTCTTTGCTGTGCAGTTTTTGCCTTATACTTTTTACCTGTTGTTACCCCCTGCAAAAGGCTGCAATTAAGCCCAGATATATTTATATATGGATACATGCATCCATATATATCTACATACATATATAGATATATACATTCCCTAACATTCTACTATAAATCTTTGTTTTTGTGTTTGTCTATAACTATTTCCTATCCCTCCTGACTCATCTACTTTACTTTTACATGCTCCCTTGTCCTCCTATTATTTAGACTATCCCCTCCCCAAGAATCCCTCCTTTATCCTCCCATTCCCATAAGCTAAACACATTTATTTCACCCCTTTTAAAGTATTCCCTCCCCTTCTCCTCTGGAGATCCCTCCCTTATCCTCTCACCCTCTTCATCCCCATAAAGTTTTATTTCTTTCTGAATTTCGAAGACTTTTATATTCTTCTAAATATAAATGTATTGTTCCCTCTTGAACCCATTCCCTATTAAAGTGGTTACCAGAACTATCAGCCTTCCTCTCCCATCTAATTACTCTATGTCAATTCTTCCCCTTGCAACTCAATTGTATAAGACAATTACTCTTTTTAGGCATCCCTAAATGGTTTTACTATTTAAAACCTTATCATACTCAGGTCTACCCAATCTTTTGTATGAAGAACCCAATTACTAGCAATACTCTTAACACGTTCATTTTATATTTCACATACATAAAAGGTAAAAGTCTGTCATTATTGTGTACCTTGTAATTAATCTTTAACATATACTTTGTATTTCTCTTGTCTCCTGTATGTAAAGTTATCTATTAATTTCAGAGTGTTTTTTTTAACAAAGAGCTGAAAGTCTGACAATTCATTAAATGTCCATTTTTTTAAATTTAAGGTATACTTAGCTTTATTAGGAATGATAGTTTTGGTCAAAATTCCAACTCTTTTGCTCTTCAATACACACTTTTCTAAGACCTGCGATCTTTTAGTGTCACCACTGCAAGGTCTTCTGTGATTCTAATTGTGACTCCACCATGTTTAATTATTTGCTTATTGTTCTTAATGTTTTATCTTTGAGCTAGGGATTTAGAAATTTGGATAGGATATTCCTGTGAGTTTTCCTTGCAAGAACTCTTTCCAGGGGTGATTTGTGTTCTTTTTTCTATTTCTACTTTCCTCTTTTTTTTTTTTTTTTTAGTGCTTCAAGACAATTTTTTTTTTTATTTCTTGAATTAATATATTGAAATTCTTCTTTTGATAATTGCACTTAGGTAATGTAGTTATGCTTAATATGGCCTCTTCTTTATCTGTTCTGCAGATCATTTGTTTTTCCTCCTTTTGATTAATTTATCTTTTTAGTTTTCAACATTTACTTCCTTCCATAAGCTTTAAATTTTCTCCCACTCCCTCTCCCCTGCTCCCCAAGACTGCATGCCATCTGATGAAGCTCTACACATACATTTCTGTTAAACATATTTTTGCAGTACTCCTCTTGGATAGAAGAATTATCAGGAATGGGAGAAATCATCAGAAATGAAAACAAAACAAAACGAAATCAAATAGTCTTTTTCACTCTGCATTCCAACTCTACTCTTCTTTCCCTGGATATGGATGGAATTTTCCATTAATGAGTCCTTCCGAATTGTTTTAGGTACTTCCATTGCTAAAAAGGTCTAAGTATATCAAAATAAGTCATCACATCATGTGGCTGTTACTGTGTACAATGTTCTCCTCTGGTTCTGCTCACTTCACTCACCATCAGTTCCAGATTTTTCTGAAGTCCTCCTGTTCATTTCTTACAGTATAAGGTATTCTGTTACATTCATATACCACAACTTGTTCAGTCATTCCCCAAATGATAGGCATCTCCTAGTTTTCCAGTTCTTGAACCCCACACAAAGACCTCCAAAAAAAATTTTTGTTCGTGTGTATCTTTTCCCCATTTCTATGATCTCTTTGGGATACAGCTCTAGAAGCAGTATTGCTAGATCAAAGGGCATGCACATTTTTATAGCCTTTTGTATGTATTTCCGAATTTCTCTCCAGAATGATTGGATCAGCTCACAGGTCCACCGACAATGAATTAATGTTCCTACCTTCCTACATCTTCTACAACATTTGTCATTTTCCTATTTTGCCATATTAGCCAATATGATGGGTGTGATATGGTATCTCATAGTTATTTTGGTTTGTACATCGGTATATCAATAGAGATTTAGAGCACTTTTTCATATGACTATCAATAGTTTTAATTTCTTCCTCTCAAAAGTGACTATTCACATCATTTGACCGTTTATCAATTGAAGAATGACTAGTATTCCTGTAAACTTGACTCAGTTCTCCATATATTTTAGAAATGAGGCCTTTGTCAGAGACACTTGTAAAAATTCTTTCCCAGTTTTCTGCTTCTTTCCTAATCTTGCTTGCATTGGCTTTGTTTGTGCATAAACTTTTTCAATTTAATGTAATGAAAATTATCAGTTTTTCATTTCATAATATTCTCTATCTCTTATTTGGTCATAAGTTCTTCCAGTTTCCAAAAATGTGTCAGATAAACTATTCCATGCTCCCCTAATTTGTTAGTAGTATCAGTCTTTATATATAAATTGTGTACCCATTTGGATTTTATTTTTATATGCAGTGTCAAATATTGGTCTATGCCCACTTTCCATGATATTATTTTATAATTTTCCCAGCGGTTTTTGTTCTTATCCCAGAAGGTGGGGTCTGCGGGTTTATGTATCAGTAGATTGCTATAATCATTGACTACTATGTCTTGTGTATCTAACCTATTCCACTGATCTACCCCTCTTTTCCGTAATCAGTCAAGTAGTTGTGATGAATGCTGCTTTATAATTCAGTTGTTTTCCTTATGGATGTTTCATATTCTCTTCTCTTTTTTCGCTCTTTATATTTGTTTTATTATTTTGTGATCCCTTTTAACTTCCCTGGATTCCCTTTGCCCAATTCTGCTTTTCATGATGCTGCTTTCTTCCTTAATATTCTTTTCTAATTGGTTGACTTTCTTTTTACAATCTTTAAAAAAAAATTTTTTTTTGGATTGTTCTCATTTTTCTTTAGTTTTTTTTTCAGTCACCCTTAATAGAATTTTAAAGTCTTTTCATGAATTATTTTGGGGGGGGGGTGATAATTTGACACTGCTCTTTGGAATAGTCCATATCCTCCTATGAAAATGAACCCTGATCTATCCCCATCGTAATTCTCTATGATTGGATTCTTTTCCCTTTGCTTGTGCATTTTTTTGGAGTATCTTAATTTTTGCAATCACCTGTGGTCCTAGGGCATGTTGAAGGGTCCCTCTGGCCTCAGATCCTCTGTCAGTTATCCCCTCTGACCTGGAACCTAAACAAAGATCTCAAGCTTTCTGTAAATGTCCATAGCCAGCAGTGTCCCTACCCACTGCTTCCGCACTCACCAGATGTGTGCTGGTTCCATCTCATCACCTACACCCCCTTTCCACAGAACAGCTGAGTCTGATATTCCTTGCCAGGAGAGGTTCCATATTCCCAGGCTCAGATGCCTACCTCCTCTCATTGACCTGGGGTAAAAGTTCCAGTGGCTGGGACCAAGGTAGCCTCCCAACCCAGCTAATACCAGGGTTTGCTACTTGTTGTTTAAGGAGACCCAATCCTGGAGAACTTTATTCTTCACAAGGGCTAGACCTCGACTTGGAATTTTTCTTCAGGTCTTCTCCAATTTTTCTATGAGGATCCCTGTTCTGTACCTATTCTAATTTATTTTTACTGCTCTTTTTGTCCTGTGGTGCTATTTTATCTCTTTTTGGAAAAAATCATGAGAACCTGTAATTTTCTGACCTACTCTGCCATCTTCCCAGAATCCTCTCTCACATACTTAATTTTGATAATAAGGGTACTATACATTCTGCATTACCTATAACAGTGCATTCCTTGCCACAAAATAGTTTTTATAATTTGACAAATATTCAAGCGACCTTAGATTTCTTTTGTTAAAATATACATTATATATTCCAAATTTTAGTAAAGGAGTACCTAAATCAGAAAGCACTGAAACTCTTCGTAGATCATTGTTGGATGATGGATGCTAAGTTTAATTTCTGAATTTTATAGCTGTTAGTAACTAATCACTCATCACTAGGGAGTGATACTTATTAAACATGCCATGGATCTGTTTGGTGTTCAAATTTTCATAATAAAAACTAATTATAACAATGATTAGATATTTATAATTGGATCTTATTGGAATAACTAATGATTTTGAAATGCGTGCTTTGTATCTCCAGTGGACCATGCAAATGCTAAGTAGTGATGTTTTAAATTATCATCATCTGAACACAAGCTATAGAAAAGGCCATAGCACTTAACTTTGGGATAATTCTTTTTTAATCACTTGCAGAAATATATAAAATTCTACTTAAATTCACTGAGGCCCAGCAGCCAAAATGTCCCAGGCAAGAGAACATTTTCTCTGAAAAATTGATACAATGTCTTTTTTTTTGTTTGTAGATACTAACTTTTTTTTTCCTGTCCCCTTCTAGTATCTCCTTTTATGCATCAGTCATCTGGAATCTTTGTAAGATGAATTATTTCTTATTTAAAAAAAAAAAGATAAAAGAACCATTACTGTTTAACATATCCTACAATCTAAGATACAAGCCATTTGTTTAACAGATTGCAATTATCTTCCTATTTGAATTAATGTCAAGAATAGCGGCTCTTTTGTAATGCCTCACCTCTCACATTGTGGTCCCCAGACGCATTTAGAAACATTTTTCATGGTCAATTCATCAATAAATATTAACTGTCATTGAGAAAAAAAATATTGCTCATGCTATTTGAGTTTAGGAATATCCTGGATGATCAATCAGTGGAAATATTTCTTGAAGGCCCCTTGGAGAAAGATTGTTTTCTGCCAACACATAATTTGGCCCAGAGACACAGATATTTCTATTCAACCCTTTCACTAGAATTTTTCTTCTGATCCTTGATTTTCCTTCTCCTTTATATTGCATTCACTTTTATCTGATGCACGGAAAGTTATTACCTCATTTTCTTCTGTGTTTTCTTTTAATGATGATTAGCTCTTTATTTCCCTTCCTTCTCTTATGCAATTCAAAATAAATTTTACTTATTTCATATTATTTCAGTGAAGTTCACTTTTCTTGTTTTCAGAGAACTTGAAAGCACATTTTAATATGTTGAAAACAACTTGGAAAATACAGCCCCTGCCTCTATTGCTCTTATTTCAATTGAATTGTCTTATAAGAATCATGAATCTTGTTTCATGAGATCATCAAGCTTTCAAGCTGGGAAAGAGGGGGTAAGAAAGGGAATGTTTTACAGTTGAACTGTCTCATAGGTCTCTCTTAATGTGAATTTGGTAAAAAGAGGACTAACTGAGTTTAAAACTAGGTAGTGAAAAGCGAATGAAGATAAATCAATAATAATTGAAATCTGCAATTAGGTGGGGGCATAGGAAGATTCCTTAACTCTTCTAATTTCTAAATAAGCTTAATTTTTCTGAATGCTCTCTTTTTTGCCTCATAGTACTAAAAGAATTCACATATATAGCTGATTATAATCTTTTTTGGAATCATTTCAAACAAGATAGGTGCCAGGAGATTGAACATAAGCAAATGTGACTGATTTCAAAAATAAAACAAAAGTGGAATCTGAAAACTAGTGAGTGTCATAGATGCCTAATGAATTTCCAAAAAGGGTTACTAAATAGAATTTCTTTGGTGAACTCTTGGTGTCAGAAGGAAATTCATTTCCTTTTGTACCAGAAGATGTAATAAACTTTATTTCAATATTAAACTGAAGGGAGGCTTTTAGCACATGCAAAACAGGATTTGGGTACTATTTACTATTTACAGGATTAGTCTGGATGAAGATATAGATGACATTCTTAATAGATCTACATACAAAATTAATATGAGAAATACTGGAAAAATATATAACTCCCACTGAATTACAACTCCAGTGGTTGGTCATGGTGTGGGGGTGACTGTGGCTTTTCAGGGATAGTAATTAAGCATACTCAGCAGAACATCCTCTCTGTCAAGTCCTATCTGGCTCCAAATGCTTTTGATTACTGACCTTGTGATAGATTAAATAAAGTCTAATGACTAGCCTACCTAACTTTGAAGAGGCACAACATCTGTCTGTCTTCAAGGGGTTGGGTTTTCAAGCACAACACTTAATAACCTTGTATTTTCACTAAGGAGTCCCATTCTGTTTCCCAAGAGAGATTTTTTGCATTGAGGAGATTGGGTACAGAAATAGAAAATTGAGTTACTATACTTTTGTTTTGCTTTCTTTTCTCATCTTTTTTAAAGCATAATTATTCTTGCTATGTTTGGCATAGGTATGAATTAAGAATATGTCCAGGGAATGCATAGTGTGCCAATTCCAACAAGATAAAATGTAATAATTATGTTTAAATTGCATTCCCCTTTGTCTCATAAAATCAAGTGTCTCACAATTCCCTATTCTCAGGAACCTATTAGATCTCTGATGCCACCATCTCTGATTCCTCAAATTATTGCACTCCCACCAAGGAAAACTACGAGATTACTTATCTCTGCTTCACAACCCTGTCCAAGTTGCAGATGGCAAAGATATAAACAGACAAGAAAAGAAAGTCTTTTCCTCTGGTTTGTAGAAATTTATGCACCAGGGGAGAGGAGGAGCCAAGATGGCAGAGTAGAAAGATTCACATACGCTAGTGCCAAAACCACAGCCCATAAATTACCTGTAAAAAAGAACTCCCAACAAATTTTGGAGCAGCAGAAGCCACAGAACAACGGAGTAGGGGAGATTTCTGTTTCAGAGAGCCCTAAAAAACAAATGAAAAAGGTCTGTCATGCCCCACACCCGGAGCCAAGCCCAGTCCTGCCGTGGCCATGCAGCAACAGAGAGGAGCAGATCGGAGCAGGCTTCAGGGACAGAATCTCCAGCTGCCACATGGGTGCCTCCACCCACATGCCCCAAAGGTTAGTCAGATGGTCTTTTCAGGTTGCTGAGAGGGGAGTGGGCTGTCTCCATAACTCAGGCCCCCTCGGGAGGCAGAAGCAGAGGAAGCAGCAGACAGGGGCTCCCAAAGTAGGAAGGAACTTGGATCCATTGTTGAAGGCCTCCACATTAACCCCCTGAGGGAACTGAGCCCCTTGTGGTGGCCCTGCCCCTACCTGAGCACCTGAACTTAATCTCACGCTGAATAGCAGCCCCGCCCCCACCCAAAGCCCTGAGGCTGGGAAGCAGCATTTGAATCTCAGACCCCAAGAGCTGGCTGGGAGGATCTGGAGGTGAAGTAGGTGTGAAGAGAACACTCAAAAGTCAAGTCACTGGCTGGGAAAATGCTCAGAAAAGGGGAAAAAAACCCAAAAAACAAGACTATAGAAGGTTACTTTTTGGTGAACAGGTGTTTCCTCCGTTCCTTTCAGATGAGGAAGAACAATGCTTACCATCAGGGAAAGACATAGAAATCAAGGTTTCTGTATCCCAGCCCACCCAATGGGCTTAGGCCACGAAAGAGCTCAAAAAGGATTTTGAAAATCAAGTTAGAGAGGTGAAGGAAAAACTGGGAAGAGAAATGAGAGAGATGCAAGTAAAGCATTAAAAGAAGGTCAGCACCTTGCTAAAGGAGACCCAGAAAATGCTGAAGAAAATAACACCTTGAAAAATAGGCTAACTCAATTGGCAAAAGAGGTTCAAAAAGCCAATGAGGAGAAGAATGCTTTCAAAAGCAGAATTAGCCAAATGAAAAAGGAGGTTCAAAAGCTCACTGAAGAAAATAGTTCTTTCAACATTAGAGTGGAACAGATGGAGGCTAATGACTTTATGAGAAACCAAGAAATCACAAAACAAAACCAAAAGAATGAAAAAATGGAAGATAATGTGAAATATCTCATGGGAAAACAACTGACCTGGAAAGTAGATCCAGGAGAGACAATTTAAAAATTATGGGACTACCTGAAAGCCATGATCAAAAAAAGAGCCTAGACATCATCTTTCATGAAATTATCAAGGAAAACTGCCCTGAGATTCTGGAATCAGAGGGCAAAATGAATATTGAAAGAATCCACTGATCCCCTCCTGAAAGTGATCCAAAAAGAGAAACTCCTAGGAACATTGTGGCCAAATTCCAGAATTCCCAGGTCAAGGAGAAAATATTGCAAGCAGCTAGAAAGAAACAATTCAAGTATTGTGGAAATACAATCAGGATAACACAAGATCTAGCAGCTTCTACATTAAGGGATCGAAAGGCGTGGATTATCATATTCCAGAAGTCAAAGGAACTAGGACTAAAACCAAGAATCACCTACCCAACAAAACTGAGTATAATACTTCAGGGCAAAAGAAATAGTCTTTCAATGAAATCGAGGACTTTCAAGCATTCTTGATGAAAAGACCAGAGCTGAAAAGAAAATTTGACTTTCAAACTCAAGAATGAAGAGAAGCATGAAAAGGTAAACAGCAAAGAGAAGCCATAAGGGACTTACTAAAGTTGAACTGTTTACATTCCTACATGGAAAGACAATATTTGTAACTCTTGAAACTTTTCAGTATCTGGGTAGTGGGTGGGATTACACACACACAGACACATGCACACTCACAGACAGACACAGAGACAGAGAGCACAGAGTGAATTGAAGAGGATGGGATCATGTCTTTAAAAAAATGAAATTAAGCAGTGAGAGAGAAATATATTGGGAGGAGAAAGGGAGAAATGGAATTGGGCAAATTATCTCTCATAAAAGAGGCAAGCAAAAGACTTTTTAGTGGAGGGAAAAAAAAGGGAGGTGAGAGAAAAACATGAAGTTTACTCTCATCACATTCCACTAAAGGAAGGAATAAAATGCACACTCATTTTGGTATGAAAACCTATCTTACAATGCAGGAAACGGAATGTAAGTGGGTAATCTAATTCTGCCTGGAAGTGCCATGAAGTTGGGGTGATATTGTGCCCCTGCAGTGTCCTTACTATTGGTGGCAATTTCCTATGGTCAAAAGGTTTGTAAGCTTAATACCAGATCCATTCAATTATAGATTATGGGCAGGGGAACCTCCAAGGTTGTTTTAAATTAAGTTATTAGGCATAGGGCTTTAGACCAACAACAATAATTTAGGCTCCTTTAATTCTTAGTAATACTGTGGAGACAATTAGGTTAAGAGCTTGTGAAGTTAGCAACTTAAATATTATTTGTGTCTCAGTTGGTTAACCTTTTAAAAAAAAATATTTTGTGGTCCATATTGTGAATGCTTTAAAAAGAAGCATCACCTGACCAAAAGTTTATATTGTTTTATCTATTATGAACTGTGTTAAAAAATGAGAAATAAAAATTTTAAAAAATAAATAAATAAAATATTTGAAAACCACTGTGAGAAAAAAACAACAACTTTTAAACAAACAAAAAACTTCATCCGTCTCACTTGGAATGTCAAACTTTTGGGCATACAGTTAGGCAAAGTAATTTCTAATTATTGTTTAAATTTTCTCATTATAAATGAGTTCACCATTTTCATTTTTGATTGTGGTAATATGGTTTTCTTCTTTTTTAAAATTTATTTGACCAAAGTTTTATCAATTTTATTGGTTATTTCACAAAATCAACTCAGTTTAATTTGTTAGTTCAATAGTTTTCCTAATACCAATTTTATTAATATCTCCTTTGGTTTTCAGTATTTCTAACTTGGTATTTACTTGGGAATTTGTTCTTTTTGTAGCTTTTTCAGCTGTTGGTCAATTCATTAATCTTTATTCCTGTAGTCATTCAATGATATTAAACTTCCCTTTAGAACTGCTTTTCAAGTATCCAGTAAGTTTTGTTCTATTGTTTCATTATTGTTGTATAATACGTTCTGCTCAAACCCTTTACCTTTGTCCTGTGTGTATGTCCCTTTATTTTTTTCTTGTAAACAACATATTGTTGGGTTTTTGTATTAAATCCATTCTGCTATCAGCTTCTGTTTTACGGGAGAATTCATCCCATTCACATTCAAAGTTATAATTATTATCTGTGTCTTTCATTCCATCTTCTTTTCTCCAGTTTATGCTTTCAATTCTCCCTTCTTCCTTCCCTTCCTCAGTAAAGTTTTAATTTTTGACCACCCACACAGTCAGTCCTCCCTCTTTTCTTTCAGCTCCCCAACTTTTACTCCTCTTTTCATTTACTATTTTTCCCTTCCCTTTTAGCCTCCCCTCCTCTTTTCCTCCCTTTTCACCTCCTGCCTATTCAGCTAGCTAGATTTCTATACTTAAGTGAATTTGTTGTTCCCTCCTTGAAGCAAGTCAGGTGAAAGTAAATCTCAAACAATGCTCAGCACGCTCCCCTTTCCCCCTCTATTCTAGTATGTTTTTTAGCCTCTTGCTGTGATGTAATTTACCTTTTTCTTCCTCCTCCTTTTCACATTTGCCATTACCATCATTTCCTAACATTAAATCACATTTTATCATCACATCATTTAATTTATACCTACTCTACATTTATTACTTTTGATTATCTTAAATATATAGTTTTCAAGAGAAAAAATTATCATCTTCCTTATAGGTATGTAAACTTTTTGCCTATATTGAATAAAAAGTTTTAGTTTGTTTGTTTGCTTGGTTTGCTTTTTACAGTTTTATTTTTTATTCCTCTCTTAAGACTTGTGTTTCAAGATCTGATTTCCTGTTGTGCTCTGGCTTTTTTATCAGGAAGGTCTGCAAATCCTTTATTTCTTTGAGTGTTCATCTCCTTGCTTGAAATATTATGCTCACCTTTGCTGGGTTATTGATACTTGGTTGTAGTCCCAGCTCATTTGACTTACAAAATATCATATTCCAATCCCTCCATTCTTTAAATATAGAAGCTGCAAAGTTCTGTGTGATCCTGACTGTAGCTCCTCGATATTTGTTTTTTTTTTCTTTCTGCCTGCCTGCATTGTTTACTCCTTCATTTTATAGTTATGGAAATTAGCAATGATAATCCTTAGTGCTTTCAGTTTGGGATCCCTTTCAGCTGAAGGGTGGATTCTTTTGATGACTGTTTTGCCCTCTTGATCTAGCAAATCTGGGCAGTTTTACTTGATGATATCTTGGAAGATATTGTCCAGCCTTCTTTTTTTTTTCATCATGGCTTTCTGGTAGACCAATTATTCTCAAATTTTTTTTTTCTCTCCTGCATCTATTTTCCAGATCAGTTGGTTTCCAATGAAATATTTTGCATCTTCTTTAAATTTCCCATTTTTTAGGTTGTTTGACTGATTCTTGGTGTCCCAGAGTCATTAGCTTCTACTTGTCCAATTCTAATTTTTAATACTTTTTTTCTTCAGTTCACTTTTACATCTCCTTTTCCATCTGTCCAATGTTTTCTTTTAAATTCTTTTGAGACTTATTTTTTCATATTTAAAAAAAAATCTTTACCCATTTTTTCTTCTACTTCTCAAATTTAGCTTTTAAAGTCTTCCTTGAGCTCTTCCAAGAGTGCACTTTGGACTTGAGAGCACTTCATATTCCCTTCTGAAGTTTCAAATGGGAGTACACTCTCATTGCTGACATCTTTGGTAATCGTGTTTTGGTCCTTGTCCCCACAGAAAGATTCAATTTTCTTTTCTTTCCTGGTTCGCTTCTTTCTCAAGATGATCACCCTTTGCTGGCTTTTAAAGTGGATCTCTGTTACTGGGGCACAGGAGACTCTGTCCCACTGTTCTTGTGCTTACAACATGAGACTTTGTGTATTGCAACCTCTGGTTCTTCCAGCTATAAGGTAAAGTTCTGCAGCTTACTTGGTGTTGAATCAGCTGATGTGCCAAAGCAGAGGTCAGGCAAAGTCCTTCTCAGTTTTTCCCAAGTTACCCAGGAGCTAGCTGCGTTAAGTGTGCGGGAAGGGTAGTCTGGCCACAAGAGGTCTAATTTCCTGAGTAAGAGCATACACAACTTCAGCAGGTGGTGAACCACCTCTGTCCTAGTGTCTTCCTGCTTTCCCTGCCTGTGCTGAGGGACTCTTGGGGTCCTCGTGTTGGCGATTACGAGCTCCCAGCCCCCCCCCCAAGTCTCAAGACCTCCTCTGCTGAGGTGGGGCTGTATGGGACAGCTCTGGTCCTTCACTGATCCCCTTCAACCACAGTAAGAGGGATCATCCTTTGTATTTTCCAAGCCTCTGTAAGAGACAGTTTACCCCTTAAGGTGATCGCACTGTTCCAGGGATATTCAATGTCAACAAGAGGAGCAGGATTGCATTTAACAATCACTCCCCCATCTTCACTCCCTGAATTTATAGTAGATGACTTACAGATATTTCATCTGTGGGATGATAGTCTCAGGATTTGCTGCTGCAGTTACCTGAGGTTCAGCAGTGCTCTCTCACTCTTTTCCACTGGACTCCCATCCTGGGTTGATGTGTTTGAGAATCTGCACTGCTTCAGACTGCTAGGTCTTCCTACTCATCTTTTGTGCCCTCTTCCAAACCCATGACAGCTATCCTTCTCATTTGAAAGTAATTCTTTAAAAATAGAATGAAGCAAATGGAAGCTAGTGAATTTATGAAAAATTAAGAAATTACAAAACAAAACCAAAAGAATGAAAAAACTGAAGACAGTGTCAAATATCTCATTGCCAAAACAACTGACCTGCAAAATGGATTCAGAAAAGATAACTTAAAAATTATTGAACCACCTGAAATCCATGATCAAAAAAAGACCCTATATGCCACCTTTCAAGAAATTATCAAGGTAAACCACCTTGATATGCTTGAACTAGAGGATAAAATGCAAATTGAAAGAATCCACTTATTGCCTCTTGAAAGAGATCCCAAAAGGAAAACTCCTATGAATATTGTAGCAAAATTCCCGAGTTCCCCAGTCAAGGATAAAATATTACAAGTAGCTGGAAAGAAACAATTCAAGTATTGTGGAAGCACAATCAGGATAACACAGAATTTGGAAGAATCTACATTAATGGGTTGAAGGGCTTGGAATATGATTCTCCAGGTGTCTAAAGAGCTAGAATTAAAACCAATAATCTCCAGCAAAACTGAGTATAATAATTCAAGTTAAAAATGAAAATTCAGTGAAATACAGAACTTTCAAGTACTCCTGATGAAAAAGTCAGAGGGGAAGAGAAAGTTTAACTTTCAAATACCAGAATCAAATAAGGTATTAAAATGTGAACAGGAGAGAGAAACCATAAGGGACTTACTAAAGTTGAACTGATTGCATTCCTTCATGAAAAGATGATATTTGTAACTCATGAGACCATTTTCTGTATTAGGATAGTTGGAAGGACAGTGTGTGTGTGTGTACATACATATACATATATATATATATATGTATGTATATACACACACATATATATACATACATATGTGTATATATAAGTAAATATTACATATATATACGTATATATATACATATATGCATATACAAGTCACAGGAAAAAATGGAAACAATGAATGGCAGGACAGGGGGAAATATAGTGAGTCTTTCACATCATTGTTATGGATGTGCTTTGCATGACCACACATGTATAACCTTTTTTGTATTGCTTGCCTTTTCAATGAAGGTGAGTGAGGAGGTTGGAAGAGAGAGAATGTGCAACTCAAAGCTTCAAAAATGAGTGTTAGAAGTTGTTTTTATATACAAGTAGGAAATAAGATATATAGGCAATTTGATATGGAAATCTATTTTACCCTACAGGAAAATAGAAGGGAAGAGAATAAGGGGATGTGGTTGATAGAAGGGAGGGTAGACTGGAAGAAAAGGCAATCAAAGTAGATTTTGTTCTGGGGTGGAGGTAGGAGAAAGATGGGGAGAAAATTTGAAATTCAAAATTTTGTGGCAATGAATGTTGAAAACTGAAAGTAAATAAATATACATGGAAAAAATGGACACATTATTATTGTTATTATTATTATTTCTTTTTAAATGTCTCTTCCAAATATCAGCCCTTTCTGCCCATAATAAAACCCACTCTTCTTCTACCCAAAATATACCAACACGTTGGATACTTCTGTTAATACATGCCCCATTTTATCTATTTATGCAGAAGAGGTAAGGATGCTTTCTTATAAGATTACTGGGATTAGGATTGACTTTTAGGTTGATGAATGAAGTGATGTATTCCAGTGTTTTCTGCTATACCATTGTGGTTATTGAGGAACTTATTGTCTTGGTTCTGCATACTTCATTCCGCAACGTCTCTTTCATTCAAACACTCATGTTTCTTTGAATTCTTCTTGTTAATATTTCTAATGGTGTAATAATTTGTCATAATATTTATAGACCACAGTTTGATCAGTCAATTCCCCAAGCTGTTAGATTGCTTCCAGTTGTTTGTTTAAGACAGCATAAAAACATATTGTTACAAATATTTTCAAATCTATGAAATTTCATGTCTATGACTTATCATTTCTTACCTATCCATCTATCTATCTATCTATCTATCTATCTATCTATCTATCTATCTATCTATCTATCTATCTATCTATCTATCTATCTGTCTGTCTGTCTGTCTGTCTGTCTGTCTGTCTGTCTATCTATCTATCTATCTATCTGTCTATCTGTCTGTCTATCTACATCTATTCTTCTTCTCTATCTTTGACTTCCTTCATGTTAGAATACAGTAGGAGTATTTTTGGATCAAATGATATAAAATATTCAGTTTTCACATAATTCTTCATTATTTTCTCGACTATTTCAATTAACTCATAACTTCATTAACAATGTATTAGTATTTCTAGCTTCCTGTTGCCCTTTCAATAATCACCATATTCATCTTTCCCAAACTGATAAAAAATGAAGTAAGAAACTCAGAGTTATTTTAATTTGTGTTTAGTCTCTTACTAATGGTTTGGAGCATTACTTCTGATGATTATTGATTTATTTCTTATTTCAAGACTTTCCCATTTTTATCTCCTGACCACTTATATATGAAGAAATTACTTTTGACCATATGTTCTGTAACAATTCCCATATATATGGTCAATCAGTTTGATAAGTGATATTTGATGTGCAGATGTTTCCTCTTGCAGCATTTTTTTGGTATCCCAGCAGCATTAACTTTGATTTATGCAAAATAAACTCCTCTCTCCAGTCATTTATCTTTTATTGCCAAATCCAAAATTCTTTTCTCAATCTTCATTCTTCTATAACTCTCTGTGATCTTTGACCTTGTTAATATTCCTCTTTTCCTTCCTTTGCTCTTCTAAGTTTTTGGGAAACCACTGTTTCTTCTCTCTCCTGAAATCTGTCTGATCCCTCTTTCTCAATTTCCTTTACTGCATCCTCATCCAGATCATGACTAAGAATGCTTCACAGGGCAGTGATTGGGCTCTTCATTTTTTCTCTCTATATGCTACTTCACTTGGTGATCTCATCAGTTCCCATGACTTTAATTATCATCTCTAGCTAATGACTCCCAAATCTATGTAAGTAACTCAACTCTCTCTTCTCATCTCAAGTTTTACACTTCCAAGTGCTTTTCAGACATCTTAACTAATTATTCTGTAAGCTTTTAGCCTCAACAAATTCAAAACTGAATTTGTTATACTGCCCCTAAACTTGTTCCCCTTCCAAACTTTCTTACTGCTGTTGCAGTCACTGCTCTCCTCCCGGTTCCCTAGGTTCACATGCTGGGTGTGATTCATTGCTATCTCTCACTTCCATATCCAATTTGTTGCTGAAGTCTGTGAATTTTATTTTTGGACCATCTCTCAAATATTTCTTCAACGCTGCTATTCTTCTAATATTGTCATTACTTAGATGCAGGCCATTATCACCTTAATTGTAAACTATTACAGTAGCCTATTAGTTGTTTTGCCTGCAGCACTTCATTCCAATTTTCCTTCAGTTTCCAAAGTTATTTTCTAAAAATTGCTGTCTGACCATGTCACTCTTCTGCCCAATAAATTTCAGGAGCTTCCTCAGGAACAAATAGAAAATATGTTGTTTGGCACAATCTAGCTATTTTTCCATCTTTCCAGTCTTCTTATACTTTATGCTGTCCTCCAAAGATACTACTTCTATCAAAAGACCAAAAACAACCTCTATAGTGTATCAAATTACCAGATGCTATCTGGTTAATTTCATCAAACACTTGGTCAATCAAGAAAAAAAATGTATCAATGAAAAATATTTCTTAAATTTGTCATTTTTCCCTCCATTGTGTTGGTACTGTACATGCTCAGCATTGTATTATCATGATGTCAAGATTTGTGTATCCTTCATATGGGAAATATACTTATGCAAAATGAATGCATATTCTTCACTTTTGGCATAATAGTAGACTAAGTTATTTCATTTTACTTACACAGCTTGAATTTTTTCCTGAGATTTGCTAAAATTGCATTTAATTTTTAATTCTAGTAAAAATAGATTTACTTGATATGAGTCTGTACCAGTTTATATTTCAATGATATCTATCTATCCATCTATCTATCTATCTATCTATCTATCAGCACTTATACTTGCATTCCCTTATTTTTTTTTAAATCACAATTACAGGAAAATGTTTAAATGGTTGGAAATATTCTTTCAAAAGCATTTTAATAGCTAGCTACATATGAAGTCTATAATTAAACATTCTTTCAAAATTCTTATAGTCATTTTCAATAAAGCACAGCCATGAAAACATTTACTTTCTGCTTCTTATTAGTTAATTCCTCAGTCTTATTCAAGTGAATTCTTAAAGGAAGCCACTTCTTAACACCAACAAAAAAATCATTTCAAATTAGCTTTCCTATTATGGCCACATGATAAGACATGGCAGAAGGAAACACCAGGGAACCTTGATAAGTGCTGCCCAGAAAGATCTGGAAGACAGCTGAACAGAAGGGGGGCCCAAGAAGTGTTTTGAGAAATCATTACATTCATTTGAAAGCAATGAATAGTCATGGACACTAGAATCACTCAAAGCATCATAATGTACAATACTTAGAGAGCAATTCTGTACAAATGATGGTCCTCAAGATGTAGAAGAGCTTCAGATAATGGATTCCACACCAGGCAGCAGACATTAAAAGACATAGCAGAAGCACACAGAAGAATTTTCAGGCAGAAATGACCTGATAGGAAGTAATACTATTAGCTGCCACATCTTCGCTCAGTGATGAAATCTCAAAAATCACATAAAAATTCAGCTCTGCTGGCATAGATGAAGAATATGATTCACTCTCAAATGCAGTAATTAGTCCTAAAGGGGAGGGCAGATGCCAATATCACTGCATATTCTTCAATCTCTATTATATATAATGAGGTATCAGAGTCAATAGAAGAGTATCTCTGCAAATGCTTTTTTTAAAAAAATAAGTATGTGAAAATGGGTATGCACTTGAAATTCATGGAACAAGACATAATACATACACACACATATGTGTGTGTGTGTGTGTATATATATACATATATATATGTATATATATATACACACACACACACACACACATACATATATACATATGTATGTGTGTGTCTGTGTATGATAATCTCTCTGGAAAATACAACTTGTTTTAGCCAAGGGAGAGGTTGGAGGTTCTAGGAAATTTAAAGGCAGCAGAAAGACAGCTAAAGGCTCTTTTTCGGGGACGGGGGGCTATTTGCGGCCTTTCATAGCAATGTTAGAGAAAAACAGTTGACTCAGAGCAAAAACAGCTAATGTGAAAATGTCCTTGAGTACTGTGACCTAGATTGTAACAATCATATGGTATCATGTCTACTTTGACGTAACCAAACAAGAATCACACAATTATAGATAAGAGGTCATTTAAATCAGCATCTTTAATTTAAACATAATTGTGATAGCTAGCATTTCTATAACCTTTTTAAGACTTTCAAAGTGCTTTATAAGCATTGTTAAATTTAATCCTGTGAAGTAGAGACTATTTCCTATATAATGAAGTAGAGAATATTTTCTATAAGTGAAACAGAAGCGTAAATAGGTAGTTTATTTGCCCAAGGTCACACAGCTGGTGTTTCTGAGGCAGGTTTCAAAATCAAGAGTTTTTTTTTGTTGTTGTTGTTCCTTGTTTTTAACTCCAATCCAAATACCAGGATTTGAACTCTAAATCAATTGCTCTCAACACTGCATTATAATGTCTTTTTTCACAATGTTTCATCTCTACTCAAACTACTCATGTCACTCATATTATGTCCATCCATTAATAACATAACTTTGTCACACAGTTCACTGAAAAATTCCAAGCTATTCACCTTAAGTTCTATTTTATACACTGCTCCTCCTATTACATGACCCGGATTCATTCCTTTCTCCTTTACCTTTGTATACACAAATGATCTTCTTTCATCTCATCTTCTTCAGCAGATTCCCTTCTCTCCAAATTACCTATAATTTTCCCACTAATTTTTAATTTTGCCTTCTGAGTGATTTTCTCTTGCCTACCAAGAAATTTATATCCCCTCATGCTCAAAAATAAAAACCCTCACTTGATTCATCATTCTCACTACCACATTTCTCTATGTATCATCTCGCTTTTGTGTCTAAACTTTATGAGAAGTTTTTGAGAAGGTTATCTACAATTGATACTTCCACTTCTTCTTCTCTCATTCTCTTCTAAACTTCTGCAGTGTGGCTTCCAGGCTCATTATTCAACTAAAATTGATTTATCCAAAGTTATCAATCAATAAGTCTAATGTTTTTTTTTTTAATTTTTGTACTTTTTTACCTCTTTACAGAATTTGACACTGTGAATCACCTTCACTCTTCTCTTGGACACTCCTTTCTCTTGCCTTTATGATACTTTTATCTCCTGCTTATAATCTTTTTCTTAATCTCCTTTCCTATATCTTCATCCAGGTTACTTTTAGTAATAGTGGCTGTCCCCATAAAGCTGTCTTTTGGGCCCTATTCTTTTCTTCCTGTTTGTTAGTATGGTTAAATTCAAAGTGAAATGATCCCATTGGCTGTATATTGATTTAAAAAGGCATAAACAGAGAGCAAAACATTCGAAATTGAGGGACTGCCCACCAATTACTGAGGGACTAAACAAATTGCAGTCTATAAATGTGATTGGATACCATTGTGCTATAAGAAATGATGACCAAAATGGTTTCAAAAAAGCCTGGAAAGACTTACATGAACTGATGCAAAGTAAAATGAGTAGAACCAGGAGAATATTATACTCAGTAGCTGCAATATTGTAAGATGTTCAACTGTAAATGACTTAGCTAGTCTCAACAATATAATGATCCCAGACAACTTTGAAGAACTTATGGTGAAAAATGCTACCAATTCTCTGACAAAGAACTGATGGAGTTTGAATACAGATTGAAGCATAATTTTTGAAAATGTACTTTATTTTTCTTGATATTTTTGTCAATGTTTTTATCTTTTTAAAATTTTAAATGTTTATTTATTAATTTTTAGTTTTCAACATTCATTTCCACAAAACTTTCTTTTGCAAATTTTCTCTCCATCTCTCCCCTCTCCCACCCCATAACGTCTTGCATTCTGCTTATCCTTTCCCTCAATATGCCTTCCCTTCTATCACACTCCTCCCTTCCCTTATCCCCAACCTCTCTATTTTCCCATAGGGCAAGATAGATTTCTATACCCAATTACCTGTCTTTGTAATTTCCCAGTTGTATGAAAAAATATTTCTCAACATTCGTTCCTAATAGTTTGAACTCCAACTTCTCTCTCTTCCTTCCTCCACAGCCTTCTCCACTGAAATGGCAAGCAATTCAATACAGACTTTATATTTGTACTTTTGAAAAAGCTTCCTTAACAGTCATACTGTGCATGACTAACTACATTTCGAGGGAAATCCTACAAGGCCCCAAGATTTATTCTATTATCTCTTTTGACCTTGTCCCTCCCCATAAATGTTTACTTCTAATTCCTCTCTTCTCCCATTTGCCCTTCTTTCTATATTCCCCCCCACTCTGCTTGCCCCCATCTCCCCTACTTTCCTGTAGTATAATAGAGATTTTCACACCGAATTGAATGGGCATGTTATTCCCTCTTTAAGCCAAATGTGGAGAGAGTAAGCTTCACTTTTCCCCTCTCATCTCCTCCTTTTTCTTCTCCATTTAATAAACTTATTCTTGCCTCTTTTATAGAAGATAACTTGCCCCATTCTGTTTCTCCATTTCTCCTCCCAATATTTTCCTCTCTCACCCTTTAATTTTATTTTTTTGGATAGCATCCCTACTTAATCAACTCACCGGGTGCTCTCTGTCTATACATACATACATATACACACATATATGTATATATACATATACACACATATATACATGCATATGTGTGTGTGTGTCTGTGTGAGTGTGTACGTGTGTGTGTGGCTCTATGAATAATCCCTCCAACTCCCCAAATACTGAGAAAATTCTCGAGTGTTGCAAATATTGTCTTTCCATGTAAGAACGTAGTAAACAGTTCAAGTTTAGAAAATCCTTTTTGATTTCTCTTTCCTGATTACTTTTTCATGCTTCTCTTGATTCTTATCTTTGAAGGTCAAATTTTCTATGCAGTTCTGGTCTTTGCATCAAGAATCCTTGAAAGTTCTCTGTGTGATTGAATGACTAATTTTTCCCCTGAGGAATTATACTCAGTTCTGCTGGGTAGGTGGTTCTTGGTTTTAATTCTAGTTCCTTTGACTTCTGGAATATCATATTCCAAACCCTTGAATCTCTTGATGTATAAGGTAGCAAATCTTGTGTTATCCTGATTTTATTTCCACAATACTCAAATTATTTCTTTCTAGCTGCTTGCAGTATTTTCTCCTCTATTGGGAACTCTGGAATTTGGCTATGCTATTCTTAGGAGTTTATCATTTGGATTTTTTTCTGGAAGTGATTGTTAAACTCTTTCAATATTTATTTTACCCTCTGATTCTAGAATATCAGAAGAGTATTCCTTGATAATTTCTTGAAAGATAATGTCTACGTTCTATTTTTGATCATGACTTTCAGGTGGTCCCATAATTTTTAATTGTCTCTCTGGGATCTATTTTCCAGGTCAGTTGCTTTTCCAATGTGATATTTCACATTATCTTCTTTTTTTTCACTCTTTTGATTTTGTTTTAGAATTTCTTGGTTTCTCATAAAGCCATTAGCTTCTATCTGTTCCATTCTAATTACTAAAGAACTATTTTCTTAGATGAGCTTTTGAACCTCCTTTTCCACTTGGCTAATTCTGCTCTTCAAAGCATTCTTCTCCTCATTGGCTTTTTGGGCCTCTTTTGCCATTTGAGTTGGTCTATTTTTTAAGGTGTTAATTTATTCAGCATTTTGGGGGGATCTACTTTAGCAAGCTGTTGACTTGCTTTCGTGGTTTTCTTGCATCTCTCTTATTGTTCTTCCCAGTTTTTCCTCCACCTCTCTTACTTGATTTTCTAAATCCTTTTTGTGCTCTTCCATGGCCAGAGACCATTGCATATTGCTTTGAAGGTTTTGCCTGCAGATGCCTTGACTTTTAGGTCTTCCTCTGAAGACTTAAATTGTTCCTCCTCATCTGAAAGTATGGAAGAAAATGCCTTCTCATTAAGAAATTAACTTTCTATTGTTTTATAATTTTTCCCTTTTTGGAGCATTTTATCAGCCAGTTACTTGACTTTTGAGTTCTTTGTTATGACTGAGCTCAGGGCTGAGATTCATATTAGTGGCTCGATTCCACCAGGGGCTGTAGGCAGAGATTTCAAAGGGCTGACACTCAGGGTTGAGATTCAGATTATCTGTTAAATTTCCCCAGGGACTCTAGCTACAGGGCTTCAAAAATGGAAGTTGTGGCTGCTGAGAGCCCATATCAAGCTCCTTTCTCCTTGTTGAAGAGGCCCTCCCGCTGACCTTTGAAGCTGTTTGTGGGTTGAGCAATCTGGGAACAGGTGCTGCCTGTGGCTCCTAGAAGTCTGTTCAGTGTCATGTCCTTGCCTCATCTGGCTGTGCTCCGTCTTTCCTGGACTGTTCTACATGTTCTCTGCTTAATGTTTCGTTTTGTTTTGTTTCCTGACATGAGTAATATGGAAATATCTTTTGCATGACTTCCCATGTATCAAATTGTTTGCTTTCTGAGTGTTGGGGATGGGGAGGGAAAAAGACAATTAGGAACTTAAAATGTTAAAAATGAGTGTTAAAATCTTTTTACATATACTTAGGAAAATGAAATACTAAATAAATAATTTTTAAAAGCACATAAAATCCACCAAATTTTGTGTGATCTTGTCTGTGAGTACACAGCATTTGAATTATTTTTTTATTGGTATTTGCAGTAATTTCTCCTTGATGTGGGAGCTCTAAAATTTGACAGCATTATTCTTGTAAGTTTTCATTTTGCTTTATAAGATATTTCTAACACATTGGGGCAGTTTTCCTGTGTAATTTCTTGAAATATAATGTCCAAGATTCTGTTTTTAATAATGGCTTTCTCGTACTTCCTTACATTATCTCTCTTCAGTCTATTTTTAAACCCAGGGGTTTTTTTTATGAGATATTTCACACTTTCTTCTTTTTCATTCTTTTGATTCTGTTGTAGTTTTTCTTAATGTTTCAGAATTATAACTTTTTACTTGTCTGATTCTCCAATTTTTTAAGGGAATTAATTCCTTCAATGAGTGTTTGTATCCCCTTTTCCATTTGACTAATTTTTAAGGTTAATTCTTTTTTCTTCAGTGAACTTTTGTTCCTTTTTTTTTCCCCATTGGGGCAATTCAATTTTAAGATGTTATTTTCTTCAGTACTTTGGCGCTTCTCTAACAAATTTTTAAAAACTTTTCACGATTAAAATAAATTTTATGACAAAATAAATAATTTAATTTCATAATTTAATTAATTTATAGTTAAAAATCTTTCCATAATTTTTTTGTCTCTCATTCAGTTTCTCAATTTTTCCTCTACTACTCTTAGCTCTTTCTGTAGCACTTCAAGGAATTCTTGTTGAGTTTCTGTCCAACTTCTTTTGAGGTTTTTCTAATAGCTGTTTTCACATTCTTCTCTTCTTATGAGTTTTTGTACTGGTCTTCTCTGCCACCATAGTATATTTTTATAGAAAACTTCTTCTGGTTGCTTTTGTTTGCTCATTTTCCATCCTATTTCTTGACTTCGAACTTTATGTTAGCATGGGACTTTGCTTATTTGTTGGTAGGGAGGACCTGTTCCAATCTTCAGGCTTTTTGTGCTGCTATTTATAGAGCTAGTTCTGAGGGTCTGCAAGTTTTCAGTGCTTCCAAGGTATTGTGCTACAGGGAGAGATGTGGTCACTATTCTCCTGATTTGTGTTGTGGTCTTTACCCAGGAAGTGCCCTGCTTCTTCATAGAAATGAGTGAGAGAGAGGTCCTCTTTGCCTTAGAACTCTGACCAGAGACCCTGTTTCTTTCTGACCAACCATAAGGACCCCTCTATTCTATGGAACTATGATCCATGACTGTGTGTTGGAGATAGAGTTGCCAATCAGCAGCAGTTGTACCCACTGTCAGGAAAGGGTCACCTATAATCTTTCTCTGACTAGTTGTCTGACCCCCTAGCTATCTCTGTCTTATGAGTTCCTGAAGCTGCTTCTGCTGCATCCCCCACAGTAGCATCACAGACCTCTGTTGCCTATGTTCATGCTCTCTTAGGCTCAAAAAACGTCTCACTCTGCCCTGTGTTTGGAAAATTTTGTAAAAATTCTCTTTGAGGCATTATATGAAAGTCATTGAAAATGAATGTTGGGAATATTCAACCGATGCCTCTACTCCATTATTTTGTCCCCACCACTCCAAAATGACCTTTTTCAAAAAAGTAAATGTATTTAATTTACAAAAATAAATCCCTGAAGTCCCCAAAGCAGGGAATTCTCTACTGCCTCATCTCTATCCTCTGGGTTCCTTTGTTTTCTGTACATTCCAGCTAGAATTCTACCTTTTACAAGGAACCTTCTGTTCATCTATGATTCCAATAGACCAATAACGAAGCTTGCCATTTACTTCCTGACAGACAATTCTTTCAGGATATTGAATTACACACACACACACACACACACACACACACACACACACACACACACAGAGAGAGAGAGAGAGACAGAGACAGAGAGACAGAGAGAGACAGAGAGAGACACACAGAGAGAGAGAGAGAGAGAGAGAGAGAGAGAGAGAGAGAGAGAGAGAGAGAGAGAGAGAGAGAGAATAGATATATAGATATGATGGAATCCTAATAAAGTTGCCCTCAGATCCAACATTGTAACTTCCTTATGAGTCCCACTAAACAATAGGTGTGTCCTGATTTAACCACATAATCTACCTTTAACAACACCTCAGACCTCCACCCTCAATACTGTCACTGCCCCCAGCTAGGCACTAACATTAAACAAAATATAATTACTGTACCTGATTAGCCACTGCCCCCAGATGCAATTCACATATTTAAACAGGTATGTTCTTGTACTCATTCGCAATCACATCATCGATTTATCCCAAGATCGAGTCACTTTAGCTAATTATCCATCTTTACCAGATAGGACCACAATAGCTAGCCAATCCAAAAGCAGTATGACCAGGATATTTGATTATGAAATCAAAGAAGATTTCTCCTTCCTCTTACCTAATCCCTTAAAAAAAACCCTCTTGCCTTTTTAGCATTCATAATTTATGTTATGTAATTGGAATCAATACATTATAAATTTTGCCTGGCTTATCTAAATTACTCTTTCCTCTTCGAACCTAGGCTACTTCTGATGGATATTAAAACTCAATAAATGCCTATACTTGAATTAGAAGAAGTCTTTCTTTGAATTTTTTGGACTGTGCCACCACAACACTCCATGAACCCACACCACATACACACACACACACCTATATTTTTCCTTCAATGACTTTAAAATGAGGAGAGAATGATTTCTTTTAAATTAGAAAAAAGAAAGAGATTAACGTTTAATTTTTTTAAAAAAGTGACCATTTTCACCCTGTGATCATAAGCAAATTATTTGGTATGTATCTTGTTTGTACAAAGTTACTTGTATATTGTGTACTCAATTATTCAATTAGACTGTGAGTTCCTTGAGAAGAGGAACTGTGGGTTGCTTTTTGTTTTCACTTGAATTAATATCATGCAGCTATCGAGTAAAATGATGTTGTAGGTCAAGGGCAACAGATTTGTCGCATGTTAATTGAACCTTGAGACTGGAGTTTATTGAGGCACTTATAGTCTGTCCAGAAATTTAAAATATTGTTTGTTTTGTGCTAACAGCAGAGGGATACCCAAGAAAGAATACAATAAGAACATTCTATTGATAAAAGTGAGTGAAACTTCCCCTCCTTCAGGGAGGAGCTAGAGTTCCTCAGAGTTTTTACACTCAGGCAACACAGATTTGTTGTTAATAATTTGAGTCTTTCAGATTCTGAACCCTTTATATCTTAAGAATAATTTCAGTATCAATTAGGGAAAAGTACTAGCACATCCAACACAGTGGAAAAATACAGTATATATACTTTCTACCAGCAAATTAATCATAGAATCACTTAGCAAGAGCTGGAAGAAACTTAGGAGAAAATGGAGACTCAAGGAGATAAAAGTGTTTTGCCCAATTTAATAGGAATTAAAAGCAGAATTTGAATTCAGGTGCTCTGATACCAGAAAAATTTTGTTTTGTTTTGTTTATTTGTTTCCATTACAGTTTACTAGTATCGTGACTTGATACCTCATAGGCAAATTTCTTTTCTATGAATGTAGACAGACCAGTCTTAAGGTCAAATAAAATATTGTAACGTTCTTTGGGAATTCCATAAAATTACCCCCACAAGTTAGCTCTCACCATAATCCATCCTTTACACATCCTTTACACAATAAGTATTTATGAATGGATAGGGATAGAATTGAGGAGTTAAGGAATTGGAACAAATAATCAGCATGTGAGAGTTCTGATATAGAGGATGTTAAGGAAGGTATGAAAATGTGGATAGTAGTATCCAGATGTCATGAGGCCTTGCTGAATATCTGCCTGGAATAGAAAATAAATGTATAAAGATGCTAGTCATATCAAAATTTTAGATAGTGCAAAACTGACAGGAATAACTAACATATAAAATGAAATATGGAGGATCAAAAAGTAAGACCTCGATAGCCTGAAAGGGGGGGAATAAATCTAATATGGTGAAGTTTTATTCAAAATACTCTAGAGTAATTGTTTTGATTGCAAAATACCAAATTCACAAATACAAGATGGGCAAGCTCTGGATTGACAGAAATCAAAAAGAAGCGAGAGTTTTAGTGAATTTTAGTGACCTTCAAAGTCTGTATAAATTGTGATGACAGTCAAGAAAGCTGAAAGAAATCTAGAGGGCAATAATAGGCATGATGTCAAGGACTGAGGAAGTAATCGTCATCTTTTAATCTTCCCTGGTCATATCACATATGAGTGATGGTGTTCATTTCTTCTAGGACAATTTAGGAAGGACATCAATAAAATGGAGAGGGAAACACAGATGCTAAACATCCTTGAGTTTATGCCAAATAAGGAAAGATTAAAGAAATCAAGAATGTTGACTCTAGAAAGGAGAACACTTGATATTGAGGGAAGAATGGCTCAGAGCAATATTCAGGAATTTGAATGCTAATTATTGACAAATTGAACTACATTTTTTTTTCTTGTTGATACTGGCAGAAAAATTTAGAGATAGAACACAGAAATTGAAAAGAATTAAATTGAGTCTTGATGAAAGTAAAATTATTTTGTTTTGATTTTAATTTCATTGAACAGCATCCCTAAACGGAATGAACTTCCTCAGGAAAAAGTTTTTCCCATCCTTCACTGGAAGTCTTCAAATAAATGATCACTTTGGGGCTCTGTTATTCAAGAGAATGCTGTTCAGACAGAGGCTTGACTGGATACATTCTAGGTCACTTACAACTTGGTGATTCTATGAAAGTAGAAAAAGCAAAGAAATTAATATTTCCTTGTCAAAATATTTCTCTAAAAATTTCAAACACACTGTTGTATGTATGTTGAAAATCCTGCATTCAGTTAGAGTTTGAAAATATTTTCTGCACCAGCTACTCAGTTATCTCTGGGAATGTAACGAAACGTGTAAAGTTCTTGGATTTCTCTAGGCTACGTGACTATAAATGCATTCTATTTATTTTCCAAGTGATCAGCTTACTGATCTTTCAGCATTATATACATGTATATACCTATATATGTATATATATATATATGTGTGTATGTATGTATATGTATGTATATACATGCACTGAAATGCTATCATTTTTAAAATTGTGTTCTCAGAATTAAAAATAGTCTAAAATACATTTGAATATGACATAATGTTAAAATTCCTCTCATCCCCACAAAACATCCTGTTTCCAATTTTTGCCCCTGTATACTTTTAATAAACAATTATTCCTTAAACTTTTCAAGTCCCTGTAAACAATACTTGGTCATCCAATTTATGTAGAATATACAGAATCACTCTTTGTTCCACATTGTGTTCTTGTAATTGAAATGTATTTTGCTTCATTTTTTCAACATCTCAATTTTTCTGTCTTCCCCTTCTAAATATGTTTACTGCAAAATGGAAAGGTAAGATTTGGGTCTGCTATTCACTAAAAATCTTTCCTTAGGAACTTATCCTCTCCTCTTTCATCTTCTGAATCAGATTGTTTCCTAAAACTTCTCTAAATCATCAACCTCTCCCTGTGAGCTGCTTCTTTCCTTACTTAAGACTTACCTAAGTCTACTCAATCTTTAAAAAAAAGAAAAAAAATTAGATTGAATCATCCCTCCAAACTCACACTATCAACCTCTCTTTCTTTTCCCTTTTGAAGTCAAATTCATAGGAAAAAAGTCACCTACATTTACTAATTGCTTACTTGCAACAGTGATATAGAGTAATATTGCCTTTATTCCCTTTTGCTCTCACTCATTCCCCCACCCTTTGCAGTCTGTCTACCAATCTCATCATTCAACTGAAATTGTATTTTCCAAAGTTATTTAATAGGCTAACCCTGTTTTTGTGATTTGGTGCATTTGCCACTGCTGACTACTCTTTCTCCTGGATTCCCTTTCCTTTCTGGGTTTTCATGAAACTTTTCTCCCTAGGTTCACCTATTATCTTTATGACTACTCTTCCTTCTCCTCAGAGGGCACACAATCCTCCTTATGCTTTCTAACTGTGAATATTTCTCAAAACGTTGCCATGGGCCACTTTCCCCCTCTATGCTCTTCTGAATAATAAGCTCTTTAACTTCCTTGCCTTTAAATATAATTTCTATACAGATGACTGTCAAATCTATATATTTATTTTAAGACTCTCTCTTGAGTACTGGTACTATATCACCATCTGTGAACTAGTTACCTTCAAGTCACTTTAAACTCATCTTGTCTAAAACTGAAGTAATTAGCTTTGTCCCAAACCCCTTTCCTTCCTCTAAACTTTCCAATTTCTCTCTTAACTACCATTACTTTTCTAATCTCTCTCTTTTTCATGATTTTAACATTATCCTGGATTCCTCACTGTCCTTTAAGCTACATGTTCAATCATTGGTAAAATATACTTATACTTTTCCCATATCTTTCATATCTAACCACATTTTCCCCCTCATACAATTATCACATTCATGTTGGGCACCTCTCACCTCTCATCTCTCACCACTCCAGTTCATCTTATATGATGCTGTTAAGTTAATTTCAATTATGTGTGAATCTGGATATGTGACTCCCCTAATCACTAATCCCTTTTGCATCCTGGATAAAATACAAAGTCTTATACAACCAAGCTCAATCTAACATTCCAGACTCATCATGCCACTGAGCGTATTTCTTCCTTTAGGAAGACTCCGCCATTTTCTAGATATCTCTCCCAAATTACCTTGTGTTTACTTTGGAGATATGTGTGTATATGTGCACACATAATACATATGTAAAATATGTTTGTTCAAGAAACTATATACACGTATGTGTTCTCTTATTAAAATGTAGTTTCCTTTTCAATAAAGATTGTTTTATTTTTTACTTGTATCTTTAGTATTAAGAACAAAGATTTTTTTAATGGAAAGTATTCGTTGGTTTCAGGACTGTACAGGACTGCTGGATTACTGAATTGCTGATCAAGATCCTTATGGCTTCACTCCCCATAGTTCCCTTTCCTTCTTTAGCCAAGAAGTTGTTTTCACCAGCCATGATCCAAACATTCTGATGTAATCACCTTTCATTGCTTCCTCATAATCCCATGGGAAAGAGTCTTTGGAATTTTTTTCAATGAATAGTTACACCCTGTACTCAGGAATAATGAGAAATGTAATTAAGTCAGATATATAGTCTTATAAAATTGTGAAACACCAAAGTGTTATAAATTGAATTCAGACAAGAATTCTTAGCAGTAATTCCAAGTTCATAAACACAAACATATTTCCACAAAAAAGGACCACATGAATAATCAATGCACTTGCTTAATAAAAACAAAGGAAAAAAGAAGAGGTGAAGGAAAAGAAGGTTCTTGTGTTGTCTTTTAACCGATTTCCTTTACATTTGGTCTACTCAAGTGCTTGTGTCTTTGTAAAGTATATTTATGGTTTCTCAAGACTGCTCCTCAATGTGCTATTTGTGTTGGAAGCAAAATTATATTTATTTTTCATTCCATGTTCTATTCAAGTGACTCTCTTTTTTAAAATTTATCGATTTATGTTACTTTTCATCGTTCTTTTCCATACAATTCTGAGTTCCAAATATTCTCCCATCTCTCCCATCCCCCCACACAAAGAAGGCATATAATTTGACATAGGCTCTAACTATACATTCATATTGAACATAATATCTCATTATTCAAGTTGTAAAGAATTAGAACTAATGGGAGAAACCAACAGCAAGAAGAAACAAAAAGGAGGAAAAAGAGAGCAAAAATACATTTCAATTTGCTTTCAGAGACTCCATAGTTAATTTTTTTTTTCTGAATGTGGACAGCATTTTCCATCATGAGTCCTTGGAGTTGTCTTAGATCCTTGCATTGCTAAGAAGAGATGTCTATCAAAGTTATTCACCACATATTGTGGCTATTTTTATGAACAATGGTCTCCTGCTTCTGCTCCATTCACTCAACATCAATTAGGTCAAAACTCTCGATTTTTCTGATGTGTGCCTATCATCATTCCTCATAGCACATTGTATTCTATTACATTCACCAAATACATCACAAAATATCGCAAACAACAACTTGTTCACTCATTATCCCAACTCATGTGCATCCTCTGAATTTCTAATTCTTTGCCACCACAAAAAGAGCTGCTACAAGTACTTTTGTATGTGTGGGTCCTTTCCCTACTTTTATCATCTCTTTGGCATACAGACCTAGAAGTGCCATTGCTGGGTCAAAGGGAATACAAAATTTAATAGGCCTTTTGGCATTGTTCCAAATTGCTCTCCAGAATCATTGAATCAATTCACAACTCCACCAACGATGTTTTAGTGTTGCAATTTTCCCTGTTTTCTCCAGCATTTGGAATTTTCCTGTTTTGTCATATTAACAAACCTGATAGATGTGATGTGATACCTCAGAACTGTTTTGATTTGTATTTCTCTAATCAATAGTAATTTAGAGCATTTTTATTTGATTATTACTTTAATTTCTTCCTCTGAAAACTGCTTTTTTATATCTTTCACCATTTATCAATTGGGGAATAACTTGGATTCTTGTAAATATAATTTACTTCTTTATCAGAGACGCTGGTTATAAAATTTATTTCACAGCTTTCTGCTAACCTCTATATGTTGGTCTCATTGACTTTGCTTGTGCAAAACCTTTGCAATTTAACACAATCAAAATCATCTATTTCCCATTTATAATGTTCTCTCTCTTACTTGTACATAAATTTTTCCCTTCTCCATAAATCTGACAAGTATACTATTACTTCCTTTCCCATTCTCAATATAGTGTCAGCCTTCATACCTAAATTGTGTACCCATTTTGACTTTATCTTTGTATAGAGTGTAAGATGTTGGTCTATGTTTAGTTTCTACCATACTATTTTCCAGTTTTCCCAGCAGGTTTTGTCAAATAGAGAGTTCTTGGTGGAGCCAAGATGTCGGACTAGAAAGACACACTTACACAGGGTCCTCCCCACAGCCCATAAAATACCTGTAGAGAGGAACTCTCAAAAAAATTTTGGAGCAGCAGAAGTGGAGAACAACAGAGTGGAAGAGATTTCCAGCCCACAATGTCCTGAAAGGCCTATGGAAAGGTCGGTTGCACTGGACACAGAGCCGAGTGTGGAGCCCAGACCAGCCTTGGCCAAGCAGCCTGGTGCAACTAGACTCTGGGAGGAGGACACCTCGGGGGCAGAATCTCCAGTCGCAGTAGCAGGGCCTCAGATACCTTGGCCCACAGGCACCAAAAGTGAGTGACGGGGTTTTATCGGCAGGCCAGGAAGGGACAAGTACCTTCCCATAGCTCCAGCAGCAGGCAGTGGCCACAGAGCCTGCACAGCAGCCTGCACAGAAGCTCCATTGTTGGAGTGTAAAAACCCCTGGGGGCATTGAAGGGCTGAGTCTTACCTCAGCCCTAGGTGGAGAACGCGGCCAAGTTGGACTTTGTCTCAAACCAAATGGCAGCCCTGCCCATCAAGCTTATCTGAAAATCAGCCCCCAGTGCTGACGTGGGAACTGGAGGCCAAGTGACTGTGGAGAGGTATCTGCTAGGATTCTGGGCACAAAAATCTCTCTCTGCATCCAGACCAGTACACGCTTGATTTTGCCACCTTGGAGTAACTGAGGTCTCACAGATTCCCAGAGCATACCCTACTCTTGACAAAGGATCCAAAAGTCAAATAACTGGTTGGGAAAATGCACCAAAAAGGGAAAAAAAAGTAAGACCACAGAAGGTTACTTTCTTGGTGAACAGATATCTCCTCCCATCCTTTCAGATGAGGAAGAATAATGCTTACCATCAGGGAAAGACATAAAAGCCAAGGCTTCTGTATCCCAAACACCCGAAATAAATATTCAGTGGGCTCAGGCCATGGAAGAACTCAAAAAGGATTTTGAAAATCAAGTTAGCGGGGGCGGAGCCAAGATGGCGGAGTAGAAAGATGCACATACACATAGCTCCGAACCCACAACCCATAAACGGATACAGGGAAGTAACTCATGGCAAATTCTGCACCCAGACTCCATGGAACATTGGAGCGAGGGAGATTTCTGTTCCAGAGAGACCTGCAAACCTCTCCCGGGGGGTCCTTCGTGCTGCGGCCTGGGTGCCAGGACTGGGAGCTGACTGCAGCCCTGGCGCGGCCACGGCACCGAGAGGAAAAGATCCGAGCGGGCTTCAGGGACGGGATCTCAAGCGGCCACGTGAGTCCCTCCACCCATAGAGGGACCTGCAAACCTCTCACAAAAGGTCCGTCGTGCTGCAGATGGGAGCCCAGCCCAGACCTGCCGCGGCCAGGGCACCGAGAGGAAAAGATCCGAGCGGGCTTCAGGGATGGGATCTCCAGCAGCTGCACGAGTCCCTCCACCCACAGGTGATGGGGGTTGGTGAGAGAGTCTCTTTGGCGGGCCGAGAGGGGAATGGGGTGCCCCCATAACTCAGGCTCCCCTGGGAGGTAGAAGCTGAGAGGCAGCTGCAGACAGGGGCTCCCCAAGGGGGCAGAAGCCTGGATCCATTGTTGAAGGTCTCTGCATAAACCAGCTGAGGGAAGTGAGCCCTGTGAGGCGGCCCTGCCCTGACCTGAGCAGCTGAACCTAATCTCACACTGAATAGCAGCTCTGCCCCTGCCAAAGCCCTGAGGTTGGGAAGCAGCATTTGAATCTCAGACCCCAAGCTCTGGCTGAGTGGATCTGGAGGCAAAGTGGGTGTGAAGAGGATATTCAGAAGTCAAGTAACTGGAGGGAAAATGCCCAGAAAAGGGGAAAAAAATAAGACTATAGAAGGTTACTTTCGTGGTGAACAGGTATTTCCTCCCTTCCTTTCTGATGAGGAAGAACAATGCTTACCATCAGGGACAGATACAGAAGTCAAGGCTTCTGTATCCCAGCCCACTAAATGCACTCAGGTCATGGAAGAGCTCAAAAAGGATTTTGAAAATCAAGTTAGAGAGGTGGAGGACATGCTGGGAAGAGAAATGAGAGACATGCAAGTAAAGCGTGAACAGCAGGTCAGCACCCTGCTAAAGGAGACCCAAAATAATGCTGAAGAAAATAACACCTTGAAAAATAGGCTAACTCAATTGGCAAAAGAGGTTCAAAAAACCAATGAGGAGAGGAATGCTTTCAAAAGCAGAATTAGCCAAATGAAAAAGGAGGTTCAAAAGCTCACTGAAGAAAATAGTTCTTTCAAAATTAGAATGGAACAGATGGAGGCTAATGACTGTACGGGAAACCAAGAAATCACAAAAAAAAATCAAAAGAATGAAAAAATGGAAGATTATGTGAAATATCTCATGGGAAAAACAACTAACCTGGAAAATAGATCCAGGAGAGACAATTTAAAAATTATGGGCCTACCTGAAAGCCATGATCAAAAAAAAAGCTTAGACATCATCTTTCATGAAATTATCAAGGAAAACTGCCCTGATATTATAGAACCAGAGGGAAAATAAATATTCAGGGAATCCACAGAACACCGCCTGAAAGAGATCCAAAAAGAGAAACTCCTAGGAACACTGTAGCCAAATTCCAGAGTTCCCAGGTCAAGGAGAAAATATTGCAAGCAGCTAGAAAGAAACAATTCAAGTATTGTGGAAATACAATCAGGATAACACAAGATCTAGCAGCTTCTACATTAATGGATCGAAAGGCGTGGATTATCATATTCCAGAAGTCAAAGGAACTAGGACTAAAATCAAGAATCACCTACCCAGCAAAACTGAGTGTAATACTTCAGGGGAAAAATTGGTCTTTCAATGAAATCGAGGACTTCCAAGCATTCTTGATGAAAAGACCAGAGATGGAAAGAAAATATGACTTTCAACCACAAAAATGAAGAGAAGCATGAAAATATAAACAGCAAAGAGAAGTCATTAGGGACTTACTAAAGGTGAACTGTTTACTTTCCTACATGGAAAGACAATATTTGTAACTCTTGAAACTATTCAGTATCTGGGTACTGGGTGGCAATACACACACACACACACACATGCACATGCACATGAACACACACGTACAGACAGAGTGCACAGAGTGAATTGAAGAGGATGGGATCATATCTTAAAAAAAAGAAATCAAGCAGTGAGAGAGAAATATATTGGGAGGAAAAAGGGAGAAATGGAATGGGGCAAATTATTTCTCATAAAGGAGGCAAGGAAAAGACTTACTAGTGGAGGGATAAAGAGGGGAGGTGAGAGAAAAACATGAAGTTTACTCTCATCACATTCCACTAAAGGAAGGAATAAAATGCACACTCATTTTGGTATGAAAACCTATCTTAAAATACAGAAAAGTGGAGGAGAAGGGGATAAGCAGGGTGGGGGGGATGATGGAAGGGAGGGCATGGGGAGGAGGGAGCAATTTGAGGTTGACACTCATGGGGAGGGACAGGATCAAAAGAGAATAGAAGTAATGGGCAGCAGGATAGGATGGAGGGAAATATACTTAGTCTTATACAACGTGACTATTATGGAAGTCATTTGCAAAAGTACACAGATTTGGCCTATATTGAATTGCTTGCCTTCCAAAGGGAAGGGATGGGGAGGGAGGGAGGAAAAGAAGGTGGAACTCAAAGTTTTAGGAACAACTGTCGAGTACTGTTCTTGCCACTAGGAAATAAGAAATACAGGTAAAGGGGTATAGAAAGTTATTTGGCCCTACTGGACAAAAGAGAAGATGGGGACAAGAGAAGGGAAGGATGATAGAAGAGAGGGCAGATTGGTGATAGGGGCAATTAGAATGCTCGGTGTTTTGGGGTGGAGCGAGGGGACAAAAGGGGAGAAAATGTGGAACCCAAAATTTTGTGAAAATGAATGTTAAAAGTTAAATTAATTAATTTTTTAAAAAAGAGCCTGGACATCATCTTTCATGAAATTATCAAGGAAAACTGCTCTGATATTATAGAACCAGAGAGCAAAATAAATATTGAAAGTATCCACTGATCACCACTGGAAAGAGATCAAAAAACGACCTCCTAGGAACATTGTGGCCAAATTTCAGAGTTCGCTGGTCAAGGAGAAAATATTGCAAGCATCTAGAAAGAAACAATTCAAGTATTGTGGAAATACAATCAGGATAACACAATACCTTGAAGCTTCTACATTAAGGTATAGAAGGGTATGGAATATGATATTCCAGAAGTCAAGGGAACTAGCACTAAAACCAAGAATCACCTACCCAGCAAAACTGAGTATAATATTTCAGGGGAAAAAATGGATTTTTAATGAAATCGAGGACTTTCAAGCATTCTTGATGAAAAGACCAGAGCTGAAAAGAAAATTTGACTTTCAAACACAAGAATGAAGAGAAGCATGAAAAGGCAAACAGCAAAGGGAAATCATAAGGTACTTACTAAAGTCGAAATGTTTACATTTCTACATGGAAACACAATATTTGTAACTCTTGAAACTTTTCAGTATCTCGGTAGAATTACACACACACACACACACACGCAGGACAGAGTGAGTTGAATAGGATGGGAATCATATCTTAAAAAAATGAAATTAAGCAATGAGAGGGAAATATATTGGGAGGAGAAAGGGAGAAATGGAATAGGCAAATTATCTCTCATAAAAGAGGCAAGCAAAAGACTTTTCAGTGGAGGGATAAAAAGGGGAGGTGAGAGAAAAACATGAAGTTTACTCTTATCACATTCGACTAAAGGAAGGAATAAAATGCACACTTATTTTGGTATGAAAACCTCTCTTACAATACAGGAAAGTGGGGGAGAAGGGGATAGGAGGGTTGGGGTATGATGGAGGGTAGGGTAGTGGGAGGAGGGAGCAATTTGAGATCAACACTCTTGGGGAGGGACAGGATCCAAAGAGAGAATAGAAGCAATGGGGGGCAGGATAAGATGGAAGGAAATATAGTTAGTCTTACCCAACATTACTGTCATGGAAGTCATTTGCAAAACTACACAGATGTGGTCTATATTGAACTGCTTCCTTCCCAAAGGGAATGGGTGGAGAGGGAGAGATGAAGAGAAGTTGGAAATCAAAGTTTTAGGAACAACTGTCGAGTATTGTTTTTACTAGGAAATAAGAAATAGAGGTAATGGGGTATAGAAAGATATCTGGCCCTACAGGACAAAAGAGAAGATGGGGACAAGGGAAGGGAGGGGTGTTAGAAGAGAGGACAGATAGGTGATAGGTTCAATTAGCGTGCTCAACGCTTTGGAGAGGGGGGAGGGAACAAATGGGATGAAAATTTGGGACCCATAATTTTGTGAAAACGAATGTTAAAAGTTAAATAAATAAATTTTTAAAAAATAGGGAGTTCTTACCCCAGAAGCTGAGATCTTTGGGTTTATCAAATGGTAGATTACTATAGCCATTGACTGCTGTCTTGTGTACCCAATTTATTCCACTGACCCGCCACTCTCTTTCTTATCCAGTACCAAGTAGTTTTCATGATTACTGCTTTATAATACAATTTAAGATCTTGAAAAGTGAGGCCACCTTTGTTTGCATTTCTTTCTTTTAATTCTGTCGATACTCTGCACTTTTTGTTCTTCTAGATGAATTTTGTTATCATTTTTTCTAGCTATATATTACACATTAGCTATAGATATATATGTATATATATACACACATACACACATATGCATATACACACAGACAAATATATGCACATATGAATAAATGTGTATAAGAACCCATACACATAAACATACATGTGCATACATACAGAAGTATACATACATTAACATATAGACATGCACACTCACACACACACACACACACATATATACAATTTGCATCATGATTTGAAAATGGTGCACTGACTATCCTTTTTGCCCTGGATTGTGAGGTTTTTACGCCCTCATATATGGTCAGTTTTTCTACATGGACCATGTACTGTTGAGAGAAAAGGCATATTCCTTTCTATTACCATTCAGTTCTCTCCAGAGATCTATCATATCTACATTTCCCAGAATTCTACTCACTTCCTTAATTTCCTTTTTATGTATTTTGATGTTAGATTTATGAAGTTCAGAAAGGAGGAGGTTGAGGTCCCCAGGATAATGGTAACTAATAGGTCGAATAGACTAATAGGTCTATGTGACATGTTTAATCATGTGGAAATCTAAGTCGTATATAATGGGAAGAGCTTGATGAACTGATGGAACAGAAAGGGTAAAGCAGAGCTGGGAGAAGAAATTGGTCAGAGTCTAGTCAGAGCTAGAAGAGCTGCAGGTAAGCAGCTGCTGGATAGCTTGAGAGAAGCAGCTCATTTGTGATTTTGTTTAAGGAGGCCTGCTAGTTATTTGTTTAATGGAGCTGGCTGGGGGAAAGTCTGTCATGGGGAAGTCTTGGGGATGCTGTTGTCCTCTGCATTGTTATTGTATATAGATTTTTATTACTATGACGAATTTGACCTTCTAGTGTCTAAATATATATTTTGATTGTATCTTCCATGTAGAAAGTGTGACTGAAATGCACTGGGATGTTCATGGCCTCTGTAGGTGCTATGAGTATCGCATTGACCTTACTCACCAATAATATAGGTGTGCTGTCTATTTCTTTCTTTAACTCCCTTAACTTCTCATAAGAATTTGGATGCTATACCACTTGGTGCATATATGTTTAGTAATGATAATATTTCATTGTCTCTGGTGCGTTTTAATAGGATTTAGTTCCCTTTCTTATGTCTTTTGATTACATCTATTTTTGCTTTTGCTTTGTCTGAGATTAGACTTGCTACCCCTGCTTTTTTACATCATCTGAATCATAGTACATTCTACTTCAGTTAAGTTTAGCCTGTGTGTATCTCCCTGTTCCAAATGTGTTTCTTGTAAACTACATATTGCAGAATTATGTTTTTTAATCCAGTCTGTAATCGAACTCAATTTTGTGGAAGAGTTCATCCCATTCACATTCAAAATTGTGATTATTATCTTTTTCCTCCTATTTCCTCTCCTGTTCATGCTTTTATTTTTCCTGTCTCCCCTCCCCTCCTAAAGAGTTTTACTTTTGACTACTACCCCCCCTCGTCTTCCCTGCCTTCTAACCATCCCCTCCCTTTCCTTTTCCCTTTTCCCTCCAACTGCCTGTAGGACAAGTTAGATTCCTTTACTTAACTGAGTATATTTTTCCCTCCTTGAACTCAATAAGATGAGAGTAAAGGTCAAACGCTCATTTCCCTCCCTTCTTTCCCTTTCCTATAATACGTTTTTGTGACTCTTTATGTGATGTAATTTACCCTTTGCTGCCCTGTCCTTTCCTCTTCTCCTATTACAATCCATTCACATCCTTTTACTATGTTTTTTATCTTCACATCAGTTAATTTATATCCACTCTCTAGATCTATGTATATCCCTTTCAAATGTCATAAAATATATACATAGTTCTCAAGATTAACAAGTATAATCCTCTCATACAGGGATACAAATAGATTGCCCATATTGAATATTTTCCCCCTGTTTACCTCTTTATGCCTCCGTTGAAACTTATAATTGAAGACCAAAATTTCCATTAAGCTCTAGCCTTTTAATCAGGAAGTTGTAGGAATTTCATTAAATGTCCATCTCCTTGCCTGAAAGATTATGTTGAATTTTGACGGGTGATTGATTCTTGGTTGTAGTCCACGCTCCTCTGCCTGATGTAATAGCATATTTCATTCTTTCTGATCTTTTAATGTAGAAGTGGTAAGGTCTTGTGCAATCCTGACTGCAGTTCCTTGATATTCGAATTGCTTCTTTCTAGCTGCTTGCACTATTGTCTCCCTGACCTGACAGTTCTGGAATTTGACAAACAGTATTTCTTGGGGTTTTCAACTGGGGATTTCTTTCAGGAGTTGATCAATGGATTCTTTCCGTGACTATTTTGCTCTCAGAGAAGTTTTCCTTGATGTCTTAGAAGATACCGTCCAGGTTTTTTTTCTTTTTATTCTCCCTTCTATTAGCCATCCTTCTTCCATCCCCCTTTCCCTCTATTTTCCTGTAGGGAAAAATATAATTCTATGCTCTATTGCTTGTATAGCATAATTTCCAGTTGCATGCAATTTTTAACATACTTTCTTAAAGCTTTGAGTTCTATATTCTCACCCTCACTCCCCATCCACCCTCATTGAGAAAACAAAATATTAAATATAGGCCTTACACTGCAAAGCACGTCCATAATATTTATGTTTTAAAAGACTAACTACATTTCCCTCTCTCCTATCTTGCTCTTCATTTATTCCATTTCCTCCCTTGACCTGTCCTCCCACAATAGTGTTTACTTCTGATTATCCCTTTCCCTAATTTGCTGTCTCTTTCGTTATCTTCCCTCTCCTACCCTCTTCCCCTTGCATGCCTGGAGGGTAAAATAAATTTCAGTATCCAATTGAGTGTGTGTTATTCCCTCCTTAAGACAAATCACATGAGAGTAAGGCTCAGTTACTTCCTTTCATTTCCCCCTCTTCCCCTTCATTACAGAAACTCTTCCATCTTGTATGTGAGATGATTATCTGCAATCTACCTCTTCCTTTCTCTTACTGCTAATACATGACATTCAAAAAAAATTTTATTTTTAAGGTATTCTCCCTTCATATTCAGCTCACCTAATGCCCACTGTCTATGTATGTATGTATGTATATATGTATGTGTATATACATACACCGATACATATCTTATATATACACACATATACACATATATAGATATCTATACCTACACATATATAATATATACATATATAATATACACATACATACATACCCATGCACTCCTACACACATATGTACGTATGTATATGTGTATATATGTAGGTATATGCATGTAAACATGTGTGTACATATCTGTATATACATATACACACACATATTCCCTTTAACTACCCTAATATTGAAAAAGTCTCATAAGTTACAAATAACATCTTTCCATGTAGGAATGTGAACAGTTCAACTTGAATGAATTACTTAAGGTTTCTCTTTCCTGTTTACCTTTTCATGTTTCACTTGATGCTTGTGTTTGAAAGTCAAATTTTCTATTCAGCTCTGGTCTTTTCAAAAAGAGTACTTGGAAGTCCTCTATTTCTTTGAAATTCCATTTTCCTCCTAAAGTATTATACTCAGTTTTGCTGGGTAGGGGATTCATGGTTTTAATCCTATCTCCTTTGACCTCTGGAATGTCATATTCCATGTCCTTCAATCTCTTAGTGTAGAAGTTGCTAAATCTTGTGTTATCTTGATTGTATTTCCAGAATACTTGTATTGTTTCATTCTGCCTGCTTGTAATATTTTCTCCTTGCCTCAGGAACACTGGCACTTGGCTACAACATTTCTAGGAGTTTTCCTTTTGTGATCTCTTTCAGAAAGTGATAGGAGAATTCTTTCCATTTCTATTTTACCCTCTGGCTCTAGAATATAAGGGATGTTTTCTTTGATAATTCCTTGGAGGATGATGACTAGGCTCTTTTCTGATCATGATTTTCAGGTAGACCAATAATTTTTAAAGTTTCTCTCCTGAATCTATTTTCCAGGTCAGTTATTTTTCCAATGAGCTATTTCACATTTTCTTACATTCTTTTCATTCTTTTGCTTTTGTTTCACAATTTCTTGGTTTCTCATAAAGTCAATATCTTCCATTTGCTCCATTTTTAAAGAACTGTTACTTCACTTTTTTAAGTAACATTTTAATTAGAGCAAAAAATTATGCCATTAGTAAATAAAGTATTTAAAATTTATTTCTTTATCTCCTTTACCATGTTTATTTTTATATGTTTCCTAATGTGACAAATTAGTACAACAGCACATGTTAGTGTCAAAATAGGTTAGCCTACATTTAATCTAGGCCAGTAAACGTTTGAGTGATTTGTCCATGGTCACACAGTTAGCCCATGTCAGGGTCTGGCTTGTTGCAAGCCACGGTGATCTCAACAGCACCTTACATTGAGCTACAATCTGCTTCCTTACTTATTATACCCACTACTTCTAGTCCTACCTTCAAATCAGCAGAAAATGGGAAAAATATGGTTCCCAAATCCAAACTTATTATTTCTGAGATTTCAAATATAGTGACTAAGATGTCTAGTCTAAGAGTGTCAGTGGATAGAGAATTTTAAGTTTTAGAACTTATTTTTTTAATTTTAAGTCAGGAAGACCTAACTTCAAATCCTGGCTTGGACATTTACTAGCTGTGTGACCCTGGGCAAGTCATTTAACTTTCCCCATCCTCAATTTCAGGCTATATGCTGTGCAATCGCTAGTTGTTGCTGCCATTGTTATTGTAACTGCCTTTATGTCAATTTCTTGTAACATAATTTAAGATAATTGTTGTTCAGTCATCTTCAGTCATGTCTGACCCTTTCTGACCCCATTTGGGGTTTTCTAGGCAAAGATCTTGGAAAGAACTATTTTCTGCAAAGAGTTTTTAAACCTCCTTTTCCATTTTGACCATCCTACTTTTTAAAGCATTCTTCTCCTTGTTGACTTTTTGGACCTCTTTTGCCTTTTGGGTTAGTCTATTTTTAAAGTGCTATTTTCTTCAGCATTATTTTGGGTCTTAAAAGCTGTTGAACTGCTTTTCATGATTTTCTTGCATTGCTCACATTTCTTTTCCCAATTTTTCCTCTACCTCTCTTACTTGATTTTCAAAATCCTGTTTCAGCTCTTCCATTGCCTAAGACCATTTTACATGTTTTTTCAAGGTTTTGATTGTAGAAATCTTGACTTTTATGACTTCCTCTGATGGTATATCTTCTTCACCTAAAAGGAAGGAAGAAAATAGCTTTTCACTAAGAAAGTCACCCTCTATAGTCTTACTTTTCCCCCTTTTTTGGAATTTGCTCAGACAGTTCCTTGACTTTGTCAAGTGGAGAATATACTCTAAGGACCTGTAAGTTCCCAGTTTCTCCAAGGTGTCAGAGTCAAGGCAGAGGAGTTTGCTCCTCTTCTGCCCTGTTCTCTGGTCTGGGAGCAACCACAAACACTCCTTTCTGCCCTGGAGCTGTGGGTAGGATTCTATCTCCAGAGCCTCCACAAGCTCCATCACGCTAATGATCCTCCTCACCCCAGGACCATCATTGAGGACTAAGACCCAGATAGGGATATTCAATTCCCCCAGGGTCTTTAGGATGAGGGCCCCATAAGTGGACCCTGCTGCCACCCTGGGTCTGGGGGTGGAGCCATACCTTACACCTCTGGCACTCAGGTCAAAGAGCTTTCTCACTGATCTTTTAAGTTGTCTTTGACATTTGTGGGTGGAGAAATCTGGGAAACCCAGCTTCTACCCATGATTCTGTACCCTGAATCCTTCTTGAGTCCTATCTGGGTCATGCAGGGTGGCCAAAGCTGTGACATGTTTTGCCCCAAGACCACGTGAGACCTTTTCCTCATTTTATGATCTCTTTGGGATAGAGCCCTAGAAGTGATATTGCTGGGTCAAAGCATATGCACAGTTTTGGAGCCCTCTGGGCATAGTTCCAAATTGCTCTACAGAATGATTGGATCATCTCACAGTTCGACCAACAGTGAATTAGTGTTCCAGCTCCTCAACATCTCCTCCAACGTTTATCATGTTCCTCTCTTGTTATGTTAGCCAATGTGATAGGTGTGATGTGGTACCTCAGAGCTGTTTTGATTCACATCTCTCTAATCAATAGTGATTTAGACCATTTTTTCATATTATTATAGATAGCTTTAATTTCCTTTTCTGAAAAATACCTATTCATAACCTTTGACCCTTTTTCAATTGGGGAATGGCTTTATTTACTGATTCTTGATGCCTTATAAGAGTCATTAGTTTCTACTTATCCAATTCAAATTTTTAAAGAATTGTTGCTTTTTCCAGTAGCTTTTGTACTTCCTTTTTCATTTGTCCAATTTTCCCAGTTAAGTTTTGTACCTCCTTATCTATTTGGCCAATTTTACTTGTGTAAGAGAGCTGTTCTCTTCTGTGATGGCTTTTTTTTTTTCATTTGTCAATTATATTTTTAAATTAATTGGACAATTTTTTTTCTTCCTCTCTAATTTGACTTTTAAAATCCATCTTGTGCTCTTGCAAGAATGCTTTTCGGACTTGAGACCAGTTCACATTCCCTTTTGAAGTTTCAGTGGTGGGTCTATTGTCAGGGCTGTCCTCTTCTGAATTTGTATTTTGATGTTCCCTATCACAGTAGTAAGCTCCTATCGCCTTTGCTTTTTTTATTTGCTTCTTTCTTATGATAATTGTGTTCTTCCTGACTTTTAAAGCTGATATCTGCTTATTGAGTACAAGGGGTTCTGTCCCACATTTCTTATGCTGGGACTTTGGGGCCTGCTTTCTGGACTTGTGTGTTGGGGACTCTGGTTTTTTCAGCTAGCAGCTATATACTACTGCAGCTTACCTGGTATTGAGCTGGCTGGTGTGTGCAAAGGTCAAGGTCAAGTGAAGTATCTCTGAGTTTCCCTGGGGTTATGCTAAATTTCCTGGGGTGAGACGTGGGGGATGGGTGGTCTGACTACTAAAGGTCTCCTCCTCCCCTAGTTCTGCACCAGAGTACAGGGAGACTTGGGGACTGGTGCAACCTGTCTGTCCTAGTGTCTTGCCCAAGTCCCCTTGTTGTGCTAAGGTAAACCTGGGATCCTCGTTTTGATGCTTACCAGCTCCTAGGTACATCATCCCCCTAGCACTCAAGCTTTTCTATTAGTCCACTGAAGGGGTGTTTTCTGGAATCCTTTCAGTCCTGTAGTGGTCCCCTTCAACTATAGCAAGAGGAACCTTTGCTGTTGATCTCTCTAGACTCCTGAGCTGAAAGATTGCTGTACTCTTTCTACTGGCTCCATTATTCCAGGATTTTTACTGGGGCAATATTCTCTGGGTTTTTCTATTTCAACAAGGAGAAGCTTAGAGCACTTACAATTTTCTCTGTCATATTGGCTCCCAGTAGTTCAAGTAGTTGACTTTCAAACATTGAGTCTATGGGTTGATAACCCCAGGACTTGCTGCAGTTGCTGCCATGGACCCTGCACATCTCTCTTACTCAGGTCTGCTGAACTCCCACTTGGTGCTGAGAGGCTTGGCAATCTACACTGCTGCTTCTATTTCAGCCTGTCCAGAACTGCTCCACTCTACCATGGCTATGGCCCAGTGTGTGCTCTTGTACTCTGAACTCCCCCAGCCCCATGTAACAGATTCTTCCTGTTGAGCTTTCACGTTGTTTTCTTACACTGGAAGTGTGCCACACTCTGTTTCCTAGTGGATTCTATCACTCTAAAATTTGTTCAGATTCACTTTTTAGAGATATCAGCAGGAGTTTGTGACAAAGCTCGGGTAAGTTTCTACTGTTACTATTTTGCCATCTGTGTTCCACCTCTCTGTTATTCTCTTTTAAAAATAAAATTTGGTCTTGCCTCTCTAAGGTTGTTTAGGCCAGCTGTGTAAGAGAGAAAATTGCCTCTATAGGCATAAAAACTAATTTTCCTGCTAGCTTCATTTTTCCATCTATTATTGTTCTGATTAGAGGTGAATCAGTGAGGGGACACTTCTTGAATATTTATTATTTTTAAAGGTCAACTCTTCCTTTTCCAAATATCTAAAAGGTAAAAATGTTTCTACTGGTGATTTCCAAGTATCATTAAATGGATAGGCTCCTAAGTCATTCTTCCTGATCTCATGAGACTTGCTTTTTGAAATAAAAATATGGAAAAGAATTGTGGAAAATTGGTTAGGAGAAAAGAAATAACAGTGTGTTAATAATCTCCTCTCTGCACTCCAGCCAGTGATAAACATCCGTGTTCTTTTAACTGAATCCTTTATTTGATTTCAAAGTGATCACATACTATCAATTAGAATTTCAAGATAAAAATAAATAAATAAATTTTGGGATGTAGCGAATAAAAATCTAAAAAGTATTTTTAAACCAGTACTCAAAATATTTGTTCAACAGCTTTCTTTAGGAAACAAGAAAACCATCTAGAACTATATGTTTTAAATAATATAGCATTAACAGGACAGAAGGTCTTTTTTTCTTTCTTTATGTCTTTTTTTTCTCTTCATGCCTCGGAGATGACTTAATTCAACCTCACCACTACTTTATTCCAGGAGACTTTATTTCACTTTGCATTTACTTTATAATTTTGTATTTCCTCTGACGCTCTTGATTATACTTTTATTTTTTTATTACTGTGAACTTCAAAACATCAGTAAACATGAACACTTTCTTATACAATTAAGAAAAACCAGATTGCACGTGACACTTGGAATCTCTATAATGTGCACATTTTTATAAGGATACATTAAATTTAACTCATTATTTCCACGAATTTGCTGGTTTTCCATTTTCCCTTCAAAATTACTCCCACTCTCTCATCTATATGGATCAATATTTAAATTGATATTTGACCAAACTGCTTTTTTGTAGCTTCTTCATTAAAGTTATTAAATTTTTAACTAACTGTTCATTGTGCATGTTTAATTTGTCAATTAAAGCAGATAACAGTCTTGGAACTTCTACAGAAACATTTATACATATGTATATGCAAATATATGTATGCATGTACACATACATGCACATATATGTTGAGAGTACATATATAATTAGTACATTTTCCAGTTGAAGGATCTGCTTATTAAGGAGGACTCTAGCAAGTATTGTGTCAGCAAGGCCTAAGAGAGAGATGCCCCTAGTGATTGTCACAGGAAAATCTATCCCTTTGCCATTATAGAGATGGACAATGAAATCAATGGCTTTTTGGTATATTTCTTTTTAACATCCCTCCTGGACCCCAAATTGGCAATCATAACAACCAAACACATCACATAGGAAAAAAGAGACTGTTATGCTATCCCAAATCATTCATCCTTCTGCCAAGAATGCAAATCTCCTTATCTCGTTCCCAGTTTTTTGCAACTTTTAAAAATTTAGTCCTAGATGCTGAATACACTATGGTACATCCTAGGAAATCAAGTGAGGTTGAAAAAGTTATTTATAAGTAGATTTCTGAAGTAATTTCCAAATATATCCCTTCTTGAATGTTAACTACACAAGGATTACTAAAGCTGGGGAAAGCAGAAGATCCCTAATGGTACTGAATGCAAAGCTCAGAGCTGGCGAAATACTTCTAAATGTGATTAGAGTCCTGTCTACCACATAGTTGAAAACATCAGGCACTGTGCATATTAGAAAAGAATATGACTATTATAGAGTTCTAGAGAAGGTGAAAAAAGTTGGACAAAAAGCAGAAAAGTAAAATTGAAGAAATGGATAAAGAAATGGCATAAAATGCCAGTAGCTTTCCACAAAAAAATTGCAAAAGGGATCAGAAAAATTTGGACATAACTGGAAAAGGACGTAAGCAACAACAAAGTTGATTAAGTATTTGTACATCTGAAATAATATTGATACATCTTTTAAAAAGAATATTAAATTGTAAATCTTCTGAAAATGTAAAAAAGGAGGAAATATATACACATATACGCACATAAACACAAATATGCACACATATATTCACATTCAACTGATATTTCAGACACAGGGCAACAAAAATAAGAATAGATTACTTTGCGGAGCCTATTCCTTATTATTTTTTGGACAATGAAAAGGATTGCGTGACTACAATTGTAAAAGTTTCAAGAAAGCATTCAGATGGCCTTTCTTTTCAGAGCATTTTATTACCAAATACATTTTGCATAAATACAGTCAGATCTAAATAATTGGAAAAACATTAGTTGCTTGTCAGCAGGCTGAGCTAACATAATGAAAATGACAATTCTAGCTAAATTAATTTACTTATCCAGTACCATACACATGAAACTATGAAGAAGTTATTTTACAGGGCTAGAAAAAATAATGTCAAAATTCATCTGGAAGAACAAGAGATTCAGGACATCAAGGGAATTAATGAGAAGAAGATGGCCTATTTTATGATGAACTCCCATAGAGCAGGTGATCACATGGTGGTCTAGGGAAGGTGACCTAGACATATCAGATTTGAGTAGTATCATAAAGCAACAATCATCCAAACCACTTAGTACTGGCTAAGAAATATAGGGGTAGATCAATAGAATAGGTAAGGTACAGAAGACACAGTAATCAAATATAGCAGCCTACTGTGTGATAAGCTCAAGAACCCTAGTTTCTGAGATAAGAACTCATTGTTTGAAAAAACTGCGCTTAAAACTTAAAAAGAGCGTGGCAGAAACTGGGCATAGACCAAAACCTGGCACTGTATACCAGAATTAAATACAAGTAGATATACAATATAGGTATAAAGGCTGATACCATAAACAAAGTGGAGCAAGGAATAGTTTATTTGTCAGATTTATGGACAATCGAGAAATTTGTGACCAAATAAGAGATAGAGGACATTATGAAATGCAGCATTGATAATTGTGATTACATTATATTCAAAACATTTTTCACAAACAAAGCCAAAGCAACCAAGATTAGAAGGGAAGCAGAAAATTAGGAGACAATCTTCACAATTAGTGTCTGTGACAATGGCCTCATTTCTAGAATATATAGAGAACTGAGTCAAATTTACAAGAATGCAATTCATTCCCCAATTGATACATGGACAAAGGGTATGAACAGGCAGTTTTCAAAGGAAGAAATTAAAGCTATCTATAGTTATATGAAAACATTATGTAAATCACCATTGATTAGAGGATGCAAATAAAAACAACTCTGCGATACCACATCACATCCATCAGATGACAAAACAGGAAGCTGATAAATTTTGGAGAACATATGGGAGAATTGGAACACTAATTCATTGTTAGTGGAGCTCTGAGCTGATTCAATCATTCTGGAGAGTGATTTGGAACTTTGCCTAAAGGGTTATAAAAGTGTACATACTCTTTGATGCAGAAAAACTGTTTCAAAACTGTATTCCATAGAGATGATTACAATGAAAAAAGCTCCCACATGCACAAAAATATTTATGACAGTTCTTTTTGTGGTAGCCAAGAGTTGGAAATCTAGGGGATGTCCATCAATTCAGGAATGACTGAGCAAGTTGTTGTATATGAAAGTAATAGAATATTATTTTGCTATAAGAAATGACGAACTTCAGAATACCCTGCAAAGACTTACATGAACTGATGCTGAATGAAGTGTACACAATGAGGAAAACAAAGAATGCAAGGACTGTTTTTGAAAGATTTAGCCCTTCTCAGCAAAGCAAAACCTGAAACATTTCTAAAGGATCCATGATGCAAAATGCCATCCACAACCAGAGAAAGAACGATGGTGTTAGAATGCAGAATGAAGCAGAATATTTTCTCTTTTACTATGTATTGTTTTCTTTTCTCCCGATTTCTCCCATTCTTTTTAATTCTTCTATGCAACATGACTAATGTGAAAATGTGTTGAATAAAAAGTTACGTGTAGAATCCATATAAATTGCATACCCTCTAGGGGAGGGTAGGGTAAGGAAGGAAAGAAAATTGAAAACTTATGAAAGTGATTGTTGAAAACTGAAAACAGATAAATTAATAAATTTGGGAAAAAATTAAAAATAAAATAATTTCATTGAGGTGTTTTGTTTTTACATTAAAACCATTTATAGATTATTCTCATTTACTGAGCATCTGTGAGCAAAGTAAAGGAATAGGCATACTAATAATACAACAATTTCATTGGATATTGAATGCAACATTTCACAGGTACTACATCCTCCCAAGTTCTGTATTTCTTTTGTTTTATTTTGTTCTAATGAAAAGAAATGTATTTTTCTCACTCTCATCTTTTCCTCTTTGAAAAAAGATAACTTAATTCTAACAAACTAGCATAGTCAAACATATAGCTACTATCTGATAATATCTTACAGCTTTCAAAGTTGTTTTTATATTACTGTTGTTATTTTAAAAATCGTTCTCTTTTTTGCTCACTTCGTTCTTCATCAGTTTATGAAGGATTTAATATTGTTCATTTTTTCTAATATTGATGTTGTAGAATAAATGGTTCTTCTAGTCCTGTTCATATCACTCTACATTAGTTTACATATATCTAACCATGTGTCTGAATTTATACACAGAATGGTAGGAAAACTATAAACTTTACTGACCATGTAGCAAATTTTTCAGATTATATGATATCAATAGATGCAGAAAAAGCTTTTTTTGACAAAATGCAAAGATTTATGTTTCAAAATAGGAAGAAGTAGAATTCAGTTCCAAATGATAAATAGCTTCTGTCTCAAATACAAAAGCTGTCATTATGGATTTAAACTAGTTCTTCACAACAACCTCAGGAGTAGAGGAGGCAGAGCCAAAATGTCGGGGAAAAGACAAGGATTCACCTGAGTTCTCCACCAACCTCTTCCAAATACCTATAAATAATGCCCCCAAACAAATTCTAGAGCTGCACAATAGAGAATAAGATGGAGTGAAACAATTCTCCAGTCCCCTATAACTTAGCAGGTTGGCAGGAAAAGTCTATTTCATCAGTGTCAGAGTGATTAAATTATAGGAAAACATGCTCTAAATCTCCATCAAATAGAGAAATTCAGTTTCAAACAATTCTGGTCTGCCACCACGTACCTATCATTTTCACTAATATGACAGAAAAGGAAAATCATAAATGTTGGAGGAGATGTGAGAAAAGTAAAATACTAATGCACTGTTAGTGAACTTGTATACTGATTCAATCATTCTGTAGCACAATCTGGAATTGTAACCAAAGGGTAATAAAATCGTGCATACACTTTAACCAAGCAATACCACTGCTAGGTCTGTATCCAAAAGACTTTACAAAACAAAAATATGTACAAAAATATTGATAGTAGCTTTTTTTAGTGGTGGCAAAGAATTGGAAATTCATCAATTGGAGAATGACTGAATAAGTTGTTGTGTATGATTATGATAGAATACTATTGTGCTATAAGAAATTACAAGCAGGATGCTCTCAGGTTGTTTGATGTGCTTTTTTAAAGGGAAGACAACTTCAAAAGGGTCAATAATCTTACTTTAATGAAACAATGCAGACAGGTAAAGAGAAAGAAGTGAGTATCCTGGAAATAATTAAATAGACAGGGTTGCAATTGCCTAAACAACGTAATAGAGCAAATTACATCACTCGAGAAGGGAGCATCAACATCTGAGGTCAAAAAGCAGGGGGACTCCTTAAAAATGGCTACCCAGAGTCTCATCTAGACAAATCACAAGGGAACCTTCCTCCCATAAGTGAGCTCAAAAGTGAAATAGAAACCTCCATACATATACATATATGTGTGTGTATATGTGTATATATACATACATATATACATAAGCATGTATATAGACACACACCTATATACACGTATATTATATGTATATATGTGTATATAAGTATATATATATGTGCATGTGTTTATATATGTACATGTTTATGTATATATAGTTTTCCAACAACGAAAGACTTGAAAATCTACTTGCCTCAGCACTTAATTAGGTCCATGTGTCCCAGAGCCTATGTGGATCTGCCTCAGAGCTCTATGTGATTTAGGATATGTCACAGCTGTAAATGAAGCCAAAAGTCAAAGTGATAAGACACCTGTGATTTAAATACCTGTGTACCGTTAGACCTGGGAGAAGAGCTCTTGTTCCAAGGGAAAAGGGGAACTATTTGGTCACACAAGCCTTTTAATAGATGGGGAAGATCTTCTATTCCATTAACTCCATAGTTGTTATGACATTTATTTGATGTAGTCTATTTGAATAGAAATTCTGGCTATGGGATTAAAATAAAAAAATAAATTGAGGAAATAATCATAGAAAAGAAGAAACAAAATTATCATTTTTAGGAGATGTTTAGGTGCTATGCTTAAAGAATACTAAGGAGTCAACTAAAATGAAAACAACTAACTTCAAGAAACTTGAAAAATGCAGAATAAATCGATGGGAGCCATTAGCATTTCTTTTTTATAGCAACAAACCCAAGCAGGAAGAGATTGAAATAGAAATTATATTTAAAATAACTACAGGACATAAAAATTACTTGAGAGTCTACCTACAAAGAAACATATAAAAACCACAGAAATACTGTTTATAGAAATAAAACAAAGAATTAATTGGGAAAAGACATTGAATGACACTAATTCAATTCATTATGGTAAAAAATAACAGTGCTAAGTAAATTGACTCGTTCAATGCCATACCAATCAAACTACCAAAAGAGTACATTATATAACTAGAAAAAATAATAATGGAATTCATATGAAGTGCAAAAAGGTCAAGAATATCAAGGAAAATAATGGAAAAAAAGTGAGAATGAATGGGGCCAAACAATGACAGATCTCAACTATGCTGAAAGACAAGTTATCCTCAAGCAGTCTGATACTGGTTTAAACAATGAAGAAATTAATCAGAGGAACATATATGTATTTATGTCTACATACATAAAAGCAATATAAGTGATAATTTCATACTAGTATAGTTCATTATAACTGTGTATATATACACAAACCTATATGTGTGTGTAAAACAAAATATTCCTATTACATATTTCTGGAACACTTAAATGGAGCAATGTTGTGTTGGTCCTAGTAACCGTTGCTGTTTTTCTCCCAGTCTGATTTATTTTTCTTTGCCTCATTAAAGGGATCATGCCCTGACTACTTCTGAAACAGGTCTATGCACTGAAAGAGCATTATCTAAAGCCAAGTGAGTACTAAATAGGCCTTGGCCTCAAGGGGCTAAGGTCTCCCATTGCATCTTTTGTCTTTTCCAGTCATGCTGATGAATATATGGTCACTAGATCCAGATGGCTCCTGAGGAGAAGGGAGGCTGGTGACCTTACACAGACCTCCCTCACTCAAAACAAAGTCAAGTGCAAGTCATGTCATCATTTCCCTGATGGGATGCTCTTCTTAAGTAACAAAGGATGAACACAATAAGGTGGAGCAATGAATAGAGTACCAGGCATTCATGAGCAAGGAAGTTTCATTTTCCTCAGTTCAATTCTTGCCTGAGACTTTTGTGAGCTATGTAATCCTGTGCAAGTCACCTAGCTGACTTAGTTTCCTTATCTCTAAAGTGAGTTGGAGAAGGAAATGGGAAACTACTATGGTATCTTTGTCAAGAAAACTTCAAATATGGTCACAAGGAGTTGGATACAATGGAAAAATGACTGAAAACAGTAAATGCATGTTTCACTGATGAAAGCAGAGGTTGCAAATGTGGGATTCCAAAGGGCTCTTGTTTTGAATAAAAGGCAGATGAATGGGTATCTGTATTTATGTAAATGTTTGGGTATGTGTATGCACTTACTCTCCAGATGAGCCCTTGGTTTTATGTCTGAGTCGGAAGTACAAATGAAACAGAAGGTATGAGCTATGATGCCATCCTGAATTATAGCACATGTCATGATCACTTTGGCATGACTTAGATACCACCTTGGCCTGCTGGAAAAATCAACTCAGCCATTAGGTGGAATCATAATATCACAAAATAGAAATAGAATCTTAGAGATTGTCTAGTCCAGGTGTGGAGAAATTCCATCCCCGAGGCCACATGTGCCCCTCTAGGTCCTCAAGTGTGGTTCTTGTTCTGTGAAGTTTGGATTCAGTCACATGCCTGCATTTGAGGACCTAGGGGGCCACATGTGGCCTTCAGGCTGCAGCTTCCACATCCTTGATCTAGTCTTATTGATTGATTTTTCAGATGACACATAGGGAGAGAGAGTGACTTGTCCATAATCACAAAATGAATTTATGACAACAACCAAGCCTAGAGCCCAGTTCTATTAACTCTCAGTCTTGAGCACTTTCCACTACAACAAGTACTTCAACTTTCTGGTCTCTTCCTCATAGTCCTAAAAGAATTACTTCAGACTAATTAACAGCTTGAACAATCTCAGGATTGAAGTGGGGGTAAGGGAATCCACAAATTATTTCTGACTCATTTCAGAATACACATTTATAAAAAAAAATGTCCATGAGTCCTATCGTTTCCTCAAATGGATAGGGAAGATTGTTGTTAACATACAGAAAACTGTGTTCAATTCTCAATAATGCCAAAGACATTTCCTAAACAAGCACTACAAACTAACTCAAACACAATAGTTGATATACAGTGTTCCAGAAAACAGAGCTCATAAATTCTGAAGATCTATGTCTTGACCACAATTTTATTTGACACGGATGTTGATAAGTTAAGACGCAGAGATAATTTATCTTCCCTGCTGTGTGCCATACATCCTGCTCTGTCATAAATTATAACAAATTGGAACATATCTGTGTGCATACTTGCTCCACATATCTTGTGAAACTCAGGATCATTTTCACGTTGAATAATTCTTTCTAGGTTGTCCTTAGATCTGTTATTTCGTTTAACACACTTTCAGTATAAATGAAGCAAAGCAGAATTATATTCAAAAGACAATTCAGCTTTTTTGGGTGGGTATCTCGAAATCAATAGATAGCATAATGTGCCATTTGGCACACAAAAACTCAAAAACATGGCATGAACTTACGGACTCTATTTACGGGTTTTTTTTATTTAAAACATAAATCTTTGAGTTGATCATATGATTATTAGAGCTTCATGAAAATGCATTTAGATACAGCATTAATTTGAGACCCATAAGAACATACAACTGAATATACCTTCATTATGAATTTAGAGACTGTAAGAAAATAAATGGAGGTTTGTTCTGTTTCCCCCATCACAGTACAGCTTCCTTGCTACATAATGGCTCTGTAGGCTTACAAAATAGATGGAAAAGCATCCAAAGACAGCCTAATAACTAGAACATAACCGGAGCAAATAGAACAGTATACAGCAGTGAAATCAAATGGTTCTCAAGGGAAGCTAATGCTCTGAAAAGTTATGGAGTTTTCTCTATAGGAAGCCAGTTTCATCATCAGAAAAGCCAGTGTGTTGTGAAAATCCACAAACAGGCACACTGCTCCTGGCTAAGAGCCAATCTGAAGTCATCAACCTGGTTTTCTTTTTGTAAAAAGTTCCTTATTCTTGAACTTATGAAAATGAAACTAATTAAATTTATCATAGGTTATTAGAATTGGGAAGGACCAGAGGATTGTAGCTGGAAGCAACCTCTGACATCACTTAACCGAGCAAACATCTATTAAGGACCCTGAATGTCCCTAGCACTGTATTAAGCATTGAAGACACAAGGACAAAAGGAAGATATATCGATTTTTTATTTTATTTTATTTTATTTTTTATTTATTTTTTTTATTTAACTTTTGACATTTATTTTCACAAAATGTTGGGTTACAAATTTTCTCCCCTTTGATCCCCTCCCACCCCAAAGCCAAGGATTCTAGTTGCCCCTGTGAGCAATCTGCTCTCCCCTCTATCCTCCCTCCCTGCCCTTGTCTCCGTCTTCTCTTTTGTCCTGTAGGGCCAGATAGCTTTCTTAACCCCTTAACCTGTATTTCTTATTTCCCAGTGGTAAGAACATTACATTTGATCCTAACACTTTGAGTTCCAACTTCTTTAGCTCCCTCCCTCTCCACCCCTTCCCCTTGGAAGACAAGCAATTCAATATAGGCCAAATCTGTGTAGTTTTGCAAATGATTTCCATACTAGTTGTGTTGTATAGGACTAACTATATGTCCCTCCATCCTATCCTGTCCCCCATTACTTCTATTCTCTTATGATCCTTTCCCTCCTCATGAGTGTCGACCTCGGATTGCATTCTCCTCCCCATGCCCTCCCCTCCATCCTCCCCCCCACCCTGCTTGTGCCCCTGTCCCCCACTCTCCTGTATTATGAGATAGATTTTCCTATCAAAATGAGTGTGCATTTTATTCTTTCCTTTCGTGGAATGCGATGAGAGTAGACCTCATGTTTTTCTCTTGCCTCTCCTCTTTATCCCTCCACTAATAAGTCTTTTGCTTGCCTCTTTTATGAGAGATAATTTGCCTCATTCAACTTCTTCCTTTCTCCTCCCAATATTTCTCTCTCACTGCTTGATTTCATTTTTTTTAAAGATATGATCCCATCCTCTTCAGTTCACTCTATGCACTCTGTCTCTATGTATGTGTGCGTGTGTGCATGTGTGTGTGTATGTACTCCCACCCAGTACCCAGATACTGAAATGTTTCAAGAGTTACAAATATTGTCTGTCCATGTAGGAATGTAAACAGTTCAACTTTAGTAAGTCCCTTATGACTTCTCTTTGCTGTTCACCTTTTCATGGTTCTCTTCATTCTTGTGTTAGAAAGTCAAATTTTCTTTTCAGCTCTGGTCTTTTCATCAAGAAAATTTGAAAATCTTCTATTTCATTGAAAGACCATTTTTTCTCCTGAAGTATTATACTCAGTTTTGCTGGGTAAGTGATTCTTGGTTTTAGTCCTAGTTCCTTTGACTTCTGGAATATCCTATTCCATTCCCTTGGATCCCTTAATGTAGAGGGTGCTAGATCTTGTGTTATCCTGATTGTATTTCCACAATACTTGAATTGTTTCTTTCTAGCTGCTTGCAATATTTTCTCTTTCACCTGGGAATTCTGGAATTTGGCCACAATGCTCCTAGGAGTTTCTCTTTTTGGATCTCTTTCATGCGGTGTTCTGCGGATTCCTTGAATATTTATTTTGCCCTCTGGTTCTAGAATCTCAGGGCATTTTTCCTTGATAATTTCATGGAAGATGATGTCTAGGCTCTTCTTTTGATCATGGTTTTCAGGCAGTCCCAGAATTATTACATTGTCTCTCCTGATTCTATTTTCCAGGTCAGTTGTTTTTCCAATAAGATATTTCACATTATCTTCCATTTTCCGAATCTTCTCGCTATGTTCTGTGATATCTGTCTTTCTCATAAAGTCCTTAGCGTCCATCTGTGCCATTCCAGTTTTGAAAGATCTATTTTCTTCAGTGAGCTTTTGAACCTCTTTTTCCATTTGGCTAATTCTGCTTTTGAAAGCGTTCTTCTCCTCATTGGCCTTTTGAACCTCTTTTGGCGATTGAGTTCGGCTAGTTTTCAAGGTGTTAATTTCTTCAACATTTTTTTGGTTCTCCTTTAGCAGGGAGCTGATCTGCTTTTCATGCTTCTCTTTCATCCCTCTCATTTCTCTTCCCAGTTTTTCCTCCACCTCTCTAACTTGATTTTCAAAATCCTTTTTGAGGTCTTCCATGGCCTGAGCCCATTGGGTGGGCTGGGGCACAGAATCCTTGATTTCTGTGTCTTTGCCTGATGGTAAGCATTGTTCTTCCTCATCAGAAAGGAAGGGAGGAAGTGTCTTTTTTCCAAGAAAGTACCCTTCAATAGTTTTATTTCTTTTCCCTTCTCTGGGCATTCTCCCCAGCCAGTGGCTTGACCTCTGAATATTCTCCTCACATCCACCTCGCCTCCTGGTCCTCCCAGCCAGCGTTTGGGGATTTCGATTCAAATGCTGCTTCCAGCCTTAGGGCTTTTGGCGGGGGCAGGGCTGCTATTCAGTTTGAGAATTAAGTTCAGATGGTCAGGTCGGTGCAGGGCCGCCTCTCAGGCACAGTTCCCTCAGGGAGGTTATGCACAGACCTTCCACAATGGATCCAGGCTCCCGCCCGCTTGGGGAGCCCATGACTGCAGCCGCCTCTCAGCTTCTACCTCCCGGGGGGGCCCGAGCCATGGGAGCACCCCACTCCCCTCTCGACCCGCCAAAGAGACTCTCTCACCGACCCTCGTCACCTGTGGGTGGGGGGGCTTGTGCCGCCGCTGGATATCTCGTCCCTGAAGCCTGCTCGGATCTGTACCTCTCGGAGCCCTGGCCGCTGCAGGTCTGGGCTGGGCTCCGCGTCTGCAGTGCGACGGACCTTTTGTGAGAGGTTTGCAGGTCCCTATGTGGGTGGAGGGACCCACGTGGCCGCAGGATATCCCGTCTCCGTAGCCCGCTCGGATCTTTTCCTCACAGTGTCGCGGCCGCTGCAGGGCTGCACTCAGCTCCCAGTCTCAGCGCCCAGTCCACAGCGCGAAGGACCCCCCGTGAGAGGTTTGCAGGTCTCTCCAGAACAGAAATCTCCCTCGCTCTGGGCCTCTGGGTGAGGAGACATAAGTTAGGATAGCTGACAATGGTCCAGGATTAAATGGGAAACCTTTGCTTTTTTTAAGGTAGGTCGTTCCCAGGTCTTGGTTTCTCTGAGGCAGCACCCATTCAGTAGTTAAAGACTAGGTAATAATTGAGGCAAAAGATGGCTCAGTTTGCCTTCACCAAAGAATCAGTCTGGGAGGGGAAGACCCTTAGAATTTCTGGCCAGAATGGAAACAATTACTATTTTTGCTCCGTATTAGAGCAGAAAGAGTTGAAGGATTTAAGTTTGTATCTCAGTTGTGGTCTAATTATGTCCTCGGCAAATCACTTGATCTTTCTATTCATTCTTTACTCCTCTGTAAGAAACTTGTACAAACTATGAAGATTTTATATACATATATAAACTATATAAATGTGACTGTAATGATAAAGATAGTTATAAAAACACATATTTGAAAAATGGATCACTGTCAAGTTAAGAATCAAAGAAGTGGAAGAACACATAATATATTGATTATCCTATATTGTAAAATCACAATAGAGTTCCACTGTTGAATGGAGGCCATAAATGGTTCTTAAATGCTCTAAATACTCTTATTTAAGAGGAGCAGAGCCAAGATGGCAGAGAAGAAAGACACACATATCCTAGCTCTACACCAACAGCCCATAAAATACCTATAAAAAAAGACTCTCAACAAACTCTAGAGCAGCAGAAGCCACAGAACAACAGAGTGGAGGATATTGTCTGTTGCACAGGGCACAAAACAAAGCCCAGCCCAGCCTTGCCCCCCCCCCCCCCAGGCGCAGCATGGCTCTGGGACGAGTACACGAACAGGGCTGGGGGAATGAATCTTCAGTCCAGGTTCCCAGATCCCTCAACTCACAGACGCCAAGGGTCAGTGACAAGGTTTTTTCAGCTGCCTGAGAAGGGAGAATGGCGATGGGCCTTCCCATAGCTCTAGTCTCAGGTAGCTGCCACAGAGACAACATCAGGCAGGTGGCAGCAATTCCCACAGCAACCCCTACGCAGCCCACATTCATTGTTTGATTGTAAAACCCCTGGAGGCACTGAGCAGCCAATTCTTACCTCAGCCCTGTGTAGAGGCCCTGCAGCAGTTGATCTTTACCTCACACTGAATGGGAGCCCTGCCCATGCAGCTTATCTGAATCTCAGCCTCCAGTGCTGACTTGGAGGAACCAGAGGCTAGATAGTTGTGAAGTGGGAACTCTGCTAAGATTTTGGACACAAAAATCTCTTCCTGCTCCCAGACCAGTGTATGTGCTTGATTGTGCCTCTTGAAAGGAACTGAAATCTTACAAATCCCCAGAGTATACCTTACTCTTGACAAAGGACCCAAAAGTCAAGTAACTGGTTGGGAAAATGCCCAAAACAGGGGGGGAAAATAAGACTACAAAAGGTTACTTTCTTGGTGAGCAGATATCTTCTCCCATTCTTTCAAGTGAGGAAGAACAATGCTTACCATCAGGGAAAGACTTAAAAGTCAAGGCTTCTGTATCCCAAACATGCAAGAAAAATATTCAATGATCTCAGGCCATGGAAAAGCTCAAAAAGAGTTTTAAAAATCAAGTAAGGGAGGTGGAGGAAAAATTGGAAAGAGAAATGAGAGAGATGCAAGAAAATCATGAAAAGCAGATCAACACCTGCTAAAAGAGACTCAAAAATGCTGAAAAAAAATAACACCTTTAAAAATAGACTAAAAATTGGCAAAAGAGGGTTAAAAAGTCAATGAGGAGAAGAATACTTCAAAAAGCAGAATTAGCCAAAGGGAAAAGGTGGTTCAAAAGCTAACTGAAGAAAATAGTTTTCTGAAAATTAGAATGGAAAAGTTCAGGCTAATGACTTTATGAGAAACCAAGAAATTACAAAACAAAACCAAAAGAATGAAAAAATGGAAGATAATGTGAAATATCTCATTGGAAAAACAACTGACCTGGAAAATAGATCCAGGAGAGACAATTTAAAAATTATGGGACTACCTGAAAGCCATGACCAAAAAAAGAGCCTAAACATCATCTTTCATGAAATTATCAAGGAAATCTGCTCTGATATTCTAGAACCAGGAGACAAAATAAATATTGAAAGAATCCAACTATCACCTCCTGAAAGAGACCCAGAAAGAGAAACTCCTAGGAACATTGTGGCCAAATTCCAGAGCTCCCAGATCAAGGAGAAAATATTGCAAACAGCTAGAAAGAAACAGTTCAAGTATTGTGGAAACACAATCAGGATAACACAAGATCTAGCAGCTTCTACATTAAGGGATCAAAAGGCTTGTAATACGATATTCCAGAAGTCAAAGGTACTAGGACTAAAACCAAGAATCACCTACCCAGCAAAACGGAATATAATGCTTCAGGGGAAAAAGTGGTCTTTCAATGAAATAGAGGACTTTCAAGCATTCTTGATGAAAAGACCAGAGCTGAAAAGGAAATCTGGCTTTCAAAAACCAGAATCAGGAGAAGCATGAAAAGGTAAACAGCAAAGAGAAATTATAAGAGACTTACTAAAGTTGAACTTTTTACATTCATGGAAATGAATGTAACATACATACATACATAGGAAGACAATATTTTTAACTCTTGAAACTTTTTTCATTATCTGGGTAGTTGGAGGGATTACACATACTCACACACACATACACAGAGAGAGAGAGAGAGAGAGAGAGAGAGAGAGAGAGAGAGAGAGAGAGAGAGAGAGAGAGAGGGAGGGAGAGAGAGAGAGAGAAAGTGCATAGGGTGAGTTTAATAGGATGGGATCATATCTCAAAAAATGAAATTAAGGAGTGAGAGAAATACATTGGGAGGAGAAACGGAGAACTGGAATGGGGCAAATTATCTCTCATAAAAGAGGCAAGTAAAGGACTTTTCAGTGGAAGGAAAAAGGGGGGAGGTGAGAGAAAAAACATGAAGCTTACTCTCATCACATTTGACTAAAGGAAGGAATAAAATGCACACACATTTTGGTATGAAAACCTATCTTACAATACAGGGAAGTGGGTGAGAAGGGGATAAGAAGGGTGGGGGGATGATGGAAGGGAGGGCAATGGGAGGAGGGAGCAATTAGAAGTCAACATTCTTGGGGAGGAACAGGGTCAAAAGAGAGAGTAGAAGAAATGGGGGGCAGGATAGAATAGAGGGAAATAAAGTTAGTCTTACACAACACGACTATTATGGAAGTCATTTGCAAAACTACACCGATATGGCCTATATTGAATTGCTTGGCTTCCCAGTCAGGATGGGTGGAGAGGGAGGGAGGAAGAGAAGTTGGAGCTCAAAGTTTTAGGAAGAACTGTTGAGTATTGTCCTTACATGCAACTAGGAAATGAGATATACAGGTAATGGGGTATACAAATTTATCTTGCCTACAGGACAAAAGACAAGATGGGGATAAGGGAAGGGAGGGATGTTAGAAGGAGGGCATATTGGTGATAAGGGTAATTACAATGTTTGGTGTTTTGGGGTCAGGGGAGGGGAGAAATGAGTAGAAAATTTGGAACTCAAGATTTTGTGGAAATGAATGTTGAAAACAAATAAATTTTAAAAAGTTAAATTTAAAAAATTAATTTAATAAAAAATAAATACTCTTATTTAAGCATTATATTTGCTGATTGCATTGAGTGCTAGAATACTATATCTCATATTAAGATATATGTATATATATATATATATATATATATGGACAGTCAAAAGACATAAATTTAACATTGCACATGCATGTGTATTTGCACACATACACACACAGAGTCAAGTGACTGAAGAATTCACATCCTCATATATAGATGGACAGGTAGTATATTGAAGTAGTTTATTAATATATATGTTTTGGAAAGACATTATAGATGAAGAGCCAGCACAAGAATAGAGTACAAGACAGCTAGGTGCTACAGGAGAGCTGGAATTAGAGTAAAAAGATCTGAGTTCAAGTCTTACTTTGGATACTTTATAGCTGTGTGACCTTGGATAAGTTACTTAACCCTAATTTGCCTCAGTTTGATCAATTATAAAAAAGGGATGAGAATGGCACCCAACTCTCAGAAGGTAAAATGAGATAATATTGGGAAGGTACTTAGAACAGTGCTTGGAACATAGTAGGCTTTACACAAATGGTGGCTATTGGAAGGCTATTGGATGGTTACTGGAAGAAAACTTTTTGAATCACATTTGGGAAATTGTAAGATGTTTTCAATGGCCCCATTCTTCTTTCTCCCATAAAAAACCTTTCTAGCATGATCGTGCTTCCAGTGACACAAAAATTTATAAAAAGCATAGACCACCAAAAATTCAGAAGGATAAATATTTTTAGTGACCCAATAGGTAAAAGATAGATGAGTTAGAGAAGGAAACAGCCTGAAGCATATTACCCACAATGTTCTGATTTCAAGACATTCTTAAAATCAATATTTTAGTGATCTCTTGATTAAAACTCATGGAAGACATCTTTGGTTTTCAAGGGAGATATTTTTGCAAAATATTTACTTATTCACCTTTCCTGGTTTGAGAGACCTATTCCTCACATCATAAAGAAAGATCATTTATGCTTCCTTTGGGTCTTTTATGATGCTTGATTGTTCTTAGCAAATAGTATTAAGATATAACTTCATCACATTCTTATGAGCTATTAAAACTAAGTAATTAAGTAAGCATTGATGTAAGGCAATATTCAAACTGAGCCAGCCTCTCTCCAGTGCATGGAAAAGAGTAAGACATATCTCCAATATCCCCTCCTGCAGCAAAATTTTCTTGATCCTCACAGTTAATAGTGATTTCTCACTTCTAAAAACATATACACACATGTGCGTGCATGTATTTATATGTGTATTGTGTATGTGCATGTGTGTATATATGTATGTATATACACACGTACACACATATATGTGGTGAGAGGGAGAGGAGACTTATCTCTGTACATGCTGTTTCCTTTGGTAAAATTCCTTGAAAGAAAAAAATCTCTTTTTTTTATATATTTCCAGCACCTGGTAGAATACCTGTCACATAGTAGGATCTCAACAAATGGTTATTGAATTGAATTGAAAATCAATGTGATATAACTTATACAATATGATGAAACAGTTGGGAGTATGCCTGAGTTGGTGAACGGTCAAACCGTTCAAGGTAGCAACCATTCAGCATTCATTTGGATTATTTCCTGCTTCATCTCCAAATCCAAAGTTGCTGGTCAGTCATCATTTTTTGACTGGAGTTTAGGTTTGTTTTGTATTTATATGTATATGTATATATATATATATATATATGTATATATATATATATATATATATACACACATATATATATATACACACACATACACATATATATGTGTGTATGTATGTATATGTGTATGTATATGTGTGTATATATGTATGTATTTATGTATATATATATATACATATATATATATATATCATTTGTTTCCATGACTATTGATATAACAATGAGAAATTTAGGTTATATCTTTAGAATGTTTTCAATATACATTTTTGAAGAGTCATTTCGAGAGCATTCATCTTTGTTTTTTGTCCTTTGTGCAGTTAGATTTCAACAAAAAGAATGCTATTCAGTTAAAAATGATTTTATTGTCCAAGCAACACAAGGTTCTCTTGTTTAAACAGTAAAATATGAATGCAATTTCTCCTGAGCTCCCAATCAATAAGAATCAATAGGAATCTGTTTCCTGGAAATTCGTATCTCTACCACTTCTCTATAAATTTATCTCAGCACTCACATCAACCAAAGAAGCTCCTTCAGTAATATGTTGTTCATCACCATTACTTCAGTGGGAATGTTTTTCATTTAGATTTGCCCCTCTTTTTTGAAAGGCACAGAATTTCGTTATATGTAGGACTGACATATTGCTGTATGTTGATGGAAGCATCTTCTTTATCATACCTGTAATTTCCCCCTTCTAAGTCTTAAATGGTGATTTAAGTTCAAGAAGTCCCCAACGTTGAACCAAATGAACATTTTAAGTGATATATCCTAATTATTTCTGGGACATCAGAAAGGACAAGTCATGCTTGGATAGCAAATGAGACCATTCATACCACCTTCCAAATCACTGAGCTTGCAGTTTGTCCTCCTCCAGAGAGCATTAAAAGGTGAGGAGAAGAATATTTGTAATAAAATGATCACAGGTGACATAAAGCAACAAAGCATTAACCTAGACATGTATGTCACTTTGTGTGTATGTGTGTGTGTGTGTGTGTGTGTGTGTGAGAGAGAGAGAGAGAGAGAGAGAGAGAGAGAGAGAGAGAGAGAGAGAGAGAGAGAGAGAGAGAGAGGAAGGGAGGGAAGGAGGGAGGAAGGTAGAAGGAGGGAGGGAGGGAGAAAGCTGCCAAATTCTCTCTTCCTAAATGAGAAGGGTAAAGCAACATATACTGATTTGCAAAGTGTGGAATAGCTGTTCCCCACCACTACCACAGTCCTTAATTATTAGAACTGATGTCATTAAAGCCACACCCCCATCTCTATGGCAGCTGAGGAACAGAATTCCTATGTGCTGAAAATCTTTGCATTGGAAAGTTGGAAGTTTGGGGGAGGAGACATATCGACACCAAAGTGGTGAAAAGACGTGGCAGCTTAACTTGTTGGTGTGAAGATGTCATATCTATAGTAGTCAGAGACACTGAAGGCCTAGAAAAGAAAATTGACCAAAGCCCTTGGCACTATCAAAAGGATGAACACCAGAAATCTACGTTTCTGAATAGTCAGGTAGTGTAGTACATAGAGTTCCGGACTCAGAGACAGGCTAAACTTAGTCCAAATCCTGCTTCAGAAACTAGCCGTGTGATCCTAGGTAAGTCAGTCAACCTCTCAGCCTCAGATTCTTATCAGTAAATTGAAGATAATAATAACACATACCTGAAAGAGTTGCAGTGGGAATCAAATTGAATAATGTATATGAAAAGATTTGGGGCACTTAAGGCAGTATATAAATGCCAACTATTATTTATATGGTCTTATTAGAGTAAATGACATTAGCAAAGATATAATTCCATCTACTTTGCCATTCAACCCTAAGAACCGTGATGTTTTTCTATTTGACTTACAGTTAAAACGTACTATAAATGCTCCCCTCCTAATTAGGCCACTGTGTTATTTTTTATCATTATTTTTGCCCCCAGTACTGAGTATAAAATAAATTCTAGATAAATGCTTTTTAATGCACATAGTCATTCAAGTATTAACTAATTCATTCCGAAGTAGGCCTTAAAATAGAAATATTGATGAAGTGATGCAATTCTAAGTTCCAATTCAATAAGTTATCAAATAAGAATTTAGTAAACATCTCTATACAAGGACCTATGTTAAGGATAAAAAGACAAAATTTATATATAAATATATTTATACATGAATATGCATGTGTATATATGTATATTCATACGTATATGTATATGTACATAGTCCCTTACGTCAAGAAACATTAATTTTCTTAGAGAAAAGTCAAGAGTCAAGGATTAAAAGCCTTCAGGTTTGTAATCTTCACATTTTCTATCAAGATAACTAGAAGGACGGTGGTAGAGTCAACAAAACAAAGTTTGGAAGAGAATAAGGTTTAGGGTAGGGAATAATGAATTCTATTTTTCACATGCTTCATTGTGTATCTATCTTTTTAGTACAGAGATGTTGTGGAGGTGAGATCAGTAAAACATGACACCTTATTTGGTGTAGGTGTTAAGAGAGAGGAAAATCAGCTCAGAGGAAATTGTATTTGTTTTTATGGTTTAAACAACAGCTTCACTACTGCTGCTCTGCTTTGAAAACCTAATTTTTAACTGAAAGGTAATCTCTACATTTAATTCTACATGTACATGGGATGGCAACAAAGATTAATTTTCTGAGAGTAACTTTTCTAACAGGTGTCAAAGTTATTCTAAAGTGTCATTTAAAATTCCAGTTGTCATACGATTATACATAGCCCTAGTAACACAGCATTCAAGATTCATTATTATAATGAATTAGATTCATTATTATAATGAATTATAATGACATTAATATATCCTTGATACGTGTTCGTTGCACCACGGATACCACATTAATGATGAATGGATAACTCATTGCCTCAAGAAACAAAGATTTTACACTTGGGCAACTGGAAGAATGTAGTTCTCCAAAAGAATACTGAAGTTTGAAAGTGCATTGGATTAGCAGGGAAGAAAATAAATTTTGTTTTACCAGTGGTCAGCTGAAAGGTAAATATTTGTGCAAAAATCTCATTTATATCCCTTTTATACTTCCTGACAATGTTTTCCAGTCATCATGAATGTTAGGATTATCAAGGAAAAAATAGTGTGTCTCAGAGTAGGAATAGAAGATGCATAGAAGGCAAGGAACATTTTCATCTCTCTCCTATTAGAATAACAAAAATCTTACGAGTTCATATTGCAGATATTTATATACACATATACACATATAACAAGTGCAATATAAGCATATATACATATAAAACACATGGAACATATGTATGCACACTATGAGTTAGTCATTTCACTCATGTCAGTCTCTCTGTGACTCCATTTGTGGAATTCTTGGCAAACATATTGGAGGAGTTTGTCGTTTACTACTGAAGGTCATTTTACAGATGAGGAATTCAGGCAATCAGAGTTAAATGACTTGGCCAGTGTCATATAGTTATTATATTTCTGAGGCTGGATTTTAACTCAGATCCTCCTAATCCTAGTAATGTATAACTACATAACTACACATATAAAAACACACACATATACATATATGTATGTATATGTATATGAATATATAGTCACTATATATAATTCATATTTATATGCAACTGTATTCTTTTTTTGTCAATAATTTATATATATATAAAGCTATATGTAACTATATAAGTACACATATAACTATAACCATTTATGACTGCACGATATATACATATGAGTGTATGTATCTATGTGTATGCACACATATATACATATGTATATGCATATTGGATATACATATACACATATACACATGTACATATATAAGTGTTCATATGGTTCTTGTCCTTAGTTATCAAAGAGCACCAGAATGACATCACCATGATAAAATGAAATTTCCATGTGTTCTACTATGGTTGATCAGACCAATACGAGCTCAGAATGCTCTACCATAGGTTGGGCACAAATAGTTCATGTGAACGAACATTTCAGTGGGTACTTCACATTTGGGCATCTTATATTTCCTTTTTGTTGTCTCAATTCTGCTTTGCTCATAAAGCACAGCACCCTTTCTGATGTGGTCACGCCATGCTGAGCAGTCCTGTGTCAATGTCTACTATGTTGTAAAGTCAAATCCAAAATTCTTGAGAGATAACTTGAGAGTGTCCTTGTATCGCTTCTTCTGACTACCATGTGATCACTTGCTCCATGTGAGATATCCATAAAATAATCTTTTTGGCAAGTGTACATTTTGCATTGAACAACGTGGGCAGTCCATTGGAGCTGTGCTCTCTGAAGCATAGTTTGACTGCTTGGCAGTTCAGCTCGAACAAGTACTTCAGATCTTGTACCTTATCTTGCCAAATGATCCTCCAAATGTTTCTGAGACAGTTCAAATGGAAGTGATTCAGTTTCCTGTAATGGTGCTGGTAGACTCTCCACATTTCACAGGCATATAGGCATACAACAATGAGGCCAGTACAATGGCTCTGTAGACCTTCAGTGTGGTAGTCAGTCTAGCACCTCTTCTCTCACCCAACTTTTCTTCAGAGCCTGCAAAATACTGAAATAGTTCTGGTAATGTGTGCATCAATCTCATTGTCAATGTGTACATCCCTGGAAAGTACATTACCAAGACAAGTGAACTTTTCCACAGCATTCAAAACTTCTCCATTTGCCATAATCTATGGTTTCACCTATGGATGGTGTGGTGGTGGCTGATGGAGTACTTATGTTACCTTGGTGTTAATTATTAGGTCAAAATTAGCACAGGCAGCAGAGAATTCATCCATATGTTGTTTCACATATACACGTTCATACGCACTTATATGTGTATATATACACATACATGCACATACATACACACACGCATATATGTATGTGTATATATATACACACACATAAACAAACATATATAGACTTATATGTAACACAAACACTTTGGAGAGGCGGGTAAGAAGCTATCACTGGCACTATGGAAGAATTCCACTTGTGTCATGTTGGAATTTATACACACACTCAACAAGGTTGATAGAGCAAAGTCTCAGACTTTTGCTGTCATACAATTGTAGCCAAGGTTATTATAAAAAGTCCCAACAATGTATCTGGACAGTAATCAAGCATAGCTCCACTTCCATTTCTATGAACTCTGGAAGGTGCTTATTACATCACAATCTGTTTTCATTCTACTTCTTCCTCTGCCTTGCAACCCCAAACCCTGTTCCTCTTCCTCAATATGACCTTCAGTCCTTTTATGACTTAGTTCTTTCACCATCACCCTTGCACTGGCTCCACTTTATTCTCATTGCTACCATCACCTCTCAGCAAACCACTTCAACTCTGCAATGTTGTTTTCTTTAGTATCTCTTCGTCTACTTATCCTATCATTCATCTCTGGGAAGTGAGACCATTCTTTTAAAATTCCACAAGTGAATTACCATGTCACTGAACACAGAAGCTATTGTAAACCTTTGCATTCCTTTTCAACGTTCCTATAATTCCCTTCTCCCCACCCTTTCAGCTGAAAAAAAAAATTGTGGACATTCACTCAGAACTCCTTCGTCTGCCTTCTATTTCATTTCATATCGCTCACAGGTATTCCATCATTATATTCTCCTTTACTGCTCTTTTACATGAAAATGTGACTCTTCTCCTTTCCAAGGCATACCCTAAGGCATGCACAAGTTACTCCGTTTCACAATACTTTCTCCAATAGATTGAGTCCTCTGTCATCACCACTCTCCCACTTATCTTCAGTCTCTTCCAGTCTATGAGTTACTTTTATATCACCTACAAACCAGGTAATGTTTCTCCCGTTCTCCAAAAACCACATCACTTAATCTATCCACACCAGTTATCCTATATCTCATCTCACTTTTGTGGCTAAATCTCTTGAGAAGGCTATCTAATACTCATCTCTGAATTTCTTTTCCTCTCTTTGATTATCTATATTATGACAATTTACCTAATATTACTCAACTCCATTATAGTAATATCATAAAATTACTCTGTAAACTATACTGTATATAGCACAGTCTAAGTTGCATTTTCCTCAGAAATGGCAAATATTTTGAAATCATCTAATGCTGATTACCCAGACTTCTACAGAAGTCTATAGGAACTTTCCATAGCTTTTCACTCTACTCTAACTATTTGTCTAGGAACTTGCGTTCCAAATTATTGTTTCTTCTGCAATGTTTGCAAAATGTCAGGCAAGAAGAAATGTAGCAATGAGGAGCCCATTCATGTTTATTACTTTAAACTCTAATTCTGGAGCAGGCATAGATTACTAATGTACTTGCCATAAAAACTATTTTTACTCTGCCATTTTAAAATTTGCCAGGTGAGTTTGAGTAAGCATGCCAGCTCTATGAGAGTACTTTACTATTTCTTTTTCTTTCTTTTCTTTTCTTTTCTTTTTTTTACAAGTTTATTAATTACTTTTTTCAATTTTTAACAATCACTTGCATAAGTTGCAAATTTTCTCCTCCTACCTCCCCCCCCCCGCCCTCCACAATATAATGTGAAATCTTATATGGGTTCAACACGCATATTTCTACTAAACCCATTTTCACATTAGTCATGTTGTATAGAAGAATTATGGATAATGGGAGAAACCATAAGAAAAACAAAATATGACAAAAGAGAAAATAGTCTGCTTCATTTTGCGTTACAACTCCATAGTGCTTTCTCTGGAAGTGGATGACATTTTGCATCATGAATCCATTGGAAATGTTTTAGGTCCTTGCTTTGCTAAGAAGGGCTAAGTCTATCAGAAATAGTCCTAGCACACTGTAGTTGTGACTATGTTTAATGTTCCTCTGGTTCTACTCACTTCCTTTAGCCTCATTTCATATGCCTTTCCACTTTTCTAATATAATTTAATAATTCTCAGTTTTCCACATTCACTTCCACAAGATTTTGAATTCCAATTTTCTCCCCATCTCTCCCCTACTCCCATCCCAGGAGAGTGTTCACCCCAACCACCATTTTCCCCAATATGCCTTCCCTTCTATCCACCTGCTTTCTCCCATTCCAATCCTCTCTATTTTCCTGTAGGGCAAAGTACGTTTCTATACCCCTTTGCCTGTACAACTTATTTTCCAGTTGCATGCAAAAATAATTTTTAATATTCATTTTTAAAGCTTTGAGATTCACATTCTCTCCCTTCCTCCCTCCACACCCACCCTCATTGAGAAAGCAAGCAATCTGATACTGGTCATACATGTATAGTCAAGGCAAACACTAAAGTCTAGTCACTTTTCCCTGTATCTTATGCTGCCCTCCATTTATTGCATTCTGTCCCTTGACCTGTCCCCCCACAATATTGTTTGCTTCTGATTACCACTTCCCCCAATCTGCTCTCCCTTCTATTATCTTCCTTCCCCTATGCCCTTCTGCCCTGCCTTCCTGAAATATAAGATTGATTTCCATACATAATTGAATGTGTGTTATTTCCTCCTTAAGCGAAATCCTGAGAGTAAGGCTCACTTATTCACTCTCACTTCCCCACCATTTCCCCTCCATTGTAAAAGTTCTTCCCTGCCTCTTTTATGTGAAATGATTTGCAACATTCTACATTTCCATTTCTCTTTCTCCCAGTACATTCCTCTCTACATATGTATAATATACAGATAAGCAGACACACAGACACAGACACACACATACACACACACACACACACACACAGATGTAGAGATAGAGATAAATATAGATTGAAATAGGTATTCCCTCTAACTACCTGAGAAAGGTCTCAAGAATTACAATGATCGTCTTTCTATGTAGGAATGTAAACAGTTCAACTTTAAGTAATCCCTTATGGCTTCTCTTTTCTTTTTATCTTTTCATATTTCTTTTGTTTCTTGTATTTGAAAGTCAAATTTTCTACTCAGCTCGACCTTTTTATCAAGAATACTTGAAAGTTCTCTATTCCATTGAAATTCCATTTTTTCCCTGAAGTATTATGCCCAGTTTTGCTGGGTATGCGATTAATGGTTTGAATCCAAGGTCCTTTGATCTCTGGAAAGGAATATTATACTCCAAGCCCTCTGATACATTAGTGTACAAGCTGCTAAATCTTGTGTTATTCTGGTTGTGCTTCCACAACACTTGAATTGTTTCTTTCTGGCTCCTTGTAATATTTTCTCCTTGACTGGTGACAGTGAAATTTGGCTACAATATCATTAGGAGTTGTTTTTTTTTTTCTTTTGGGATCTCTTTTAGGAGATGATCAGCGAATTCTTACAACTTTATTTTACCCACTGCTTCTAGAATATTTCGACAGTTTGCCTTGATAATTTTTTTGAAACATGATGTCTAGACATTTTTTATTTTCATGGTTTTCAGGTAGAGCAATAATTTTAAAATTTTCTCTCCTGGATCTATTTTATGGGTCAGTTGTTTTTTTTCCAACAAGATTTTTCACATCATTTTCTATTTTTTAATTCTTTTGTTTTTCTTTTAAAATTTCTTGTTTTCTCATAAAGTCATAAGCTTCCATTTGTTTCATTCTAATTTTTAAGGAATTATTTACTTCATTGAACATTTAGACCTCCTTTTCCATTTGGCCAATTCTTCTTTTTCAGGCATTCTTCTCCACGTTGACTTTTTGGACCTCTTTTGCCATTTGCGATAGTCTATTTTTAAAGGTATTATTTTCTTTATCATTTTTTGGGGTCTCCTTTAGTAAGCAGTTGAATCATTTTAATGACCATCTTGCATTACTCTCATTTTTCTTCACAAGTTATCCTCTACTTTTCTTACTTGATTTTTAAAATCTGTTTTGAACTGTTTCATGTCCCGAGAGCATTTCCTGTTTTTCCTTGGAGGCTTTGCATGTAGCATTCTTGACCTTGCTGTCTTCCTCCGGTTCTATGCTTTGATCTTCTTCTGGTTGTATGCTTTGATCTTCATCATAAGAAAATACGTTTTCCCCAAGAAAGCAACCTTCTATATTCTTATTTTTTCCCCTTTTTGGTTATTTTCCCAGTCAATTGTTTGACTTTGGGACTCTGTTAAACGGAGGATGCAATGTCCCAAGTTTCATGGCTTTTGTGCAGTTATTTTTTGGAGATATCTCTAGAGACCTGTAAATCATCATTCCTCCCTAGTGGTATGATGAAAGATATTTACTCTGTACTTGGCCTGCACTTTTGTCTATGAGAGCTGCAGAAGGAGCAGTGGTTACCACTGCCCTGGCTCAGGGTCTGGGGCCAGACCATGTTCTTCTCTCAGTGACCTTTCAGCTTTTCTTTGGCATTTATGGATTGAGAAATCTGTTGATCATTTCTTATACCACTATAATATTCCATTACATTCTCATACCATAATTTATTCAGTCATTCCCCAATTGATGGGCATCCCCTTGATTTCCAATTTTTGACCACCACAAATAGTGCTGATAAAAATATTTTTGTACCTGTGGGGCCCTTTCGCATTTTTATGATCTCTTGAGGATATAGACCTAGAAGTATTATTGCTAAGTCAAAGGGTAAGCATATTTTTACAGCCCTTTGGGAAGAGTTCCAAATTGCTCTCCAGAATGGTTGGAGGAGCGCATAGCTCCAACAATAATGTATTAGTGTTCCACCTCTCCCACATCTTCTCTAACATTTATCATCTTTCTGTTTTTTCATGTTTGCCAATCTGATAGGTGCGATGTGGTGCCTCAGAGTTGTTTTGATTTGCATCTGTCTAATCAAAAGTGGTTTAGATCATTTTTTCCTATGACTACAGATATCTTTGATTTCCTCCTCTGAAAATTGCCTGTTCATATCCTTTGATCATTTGTCAACTGGGGAACGACTTGTATTTTTGTACATTTGACTCAGCTCTCTATATATTCTAGAAATGAGACCTTTATCACCGACATTAGCTGCAAATTTTTTTCCCAGTTCTCTACATCACTCTGAATTTTATTTGCATTGGGCTTGGTTGTGCAAAAACTTTTCAGTTTAATGTAATCAAAATTATACATCTTACACTTCATAATGCTTTCTATCTCTTCTTTAGTTGAAAATTTTTCCCATCTCCATAAATCTGACAAAAAAGTTCCTTACTCCATCAATTTGTCCATAGTATCAATCTTTATACCTAGGTCGTGTGCCCATATAGGCATTACTCTTGTGTACAGTGTCAGGGATTGGTCTACATCTAGTTTCTGCCAAGCTATTGTCCAGTTTTTCCAGCAAATTTTGTCAAAAAAAGTGAGTTCTCATCCCAGAAGCTGGGGTCCTTGGGTTTATCAAACAGTAGATTGTTATATTCATTGTCTACTGAGTCTTGAGTACCTAGCATATTTCACTTGTCTAAGCTTCTATTTCTTAGTCAGTACCAAGTGGTTTTAATAATTGCTGCTTATAATACAATTTGAGATCTGGTAGCACTAGGCCACCTTCCCTTGCATTTCTTTTCATTAGTCCCTTTGATATTCTGCAGCACTTGTTCTTCCACATTAACTGTGATACTATTTTTTTTCAGCTCTAGAAAATAATTATCTGATAGTTTAATTGGTATGGCACTAAACAGGCAAACTAATTTAGGTAGAATTGTCACTTTTGTTATATTGACTCCACCTACCCACAAGCAACTGATATTTTTCCACTTACTTAGATCTGACTTTATTTATGTGAAAAGTGTCTTGTAGATGTTGGTTGGTTTTGACAGGTAAATTACCAAATACTTTATAGTGTTTACCTATCTGTTGCTGGATTTTGTTACATATATATGTATATGTTACATATATATATATATATATATATATATATATATATATATATATATATATATATATATAAATGTCAAATATTTCTGCTTGTTTTGTTTATTTTGTAACCTGCAACTTTTCCAAATTGTTTATTATTTCAAGAAGTTTTTTACTTGAATCTCTGGGATTTTCTAAGTATATCATCATATCATGTGCAAAGAGTGATAACTTAGTTTCTTCTTTGCCTATTCTAAATCTTTCAATTTTTTTTATCTTGGCTAATTTCTATAGTTAATATTTCTAGTGATATATAGAATAATAGTGGTGATAATGGGCATTCATGTTTCACCCCTTATCTTCTTGGAAATGCATCTAACTTATCTCCATTGCATATAATGCTCGCTGAAGGTTTTAGGTACACACTGTTTATTACTTTCTGGAAAGTTCCCTTTATTCCTATGCTCTCCAACGTTTTTAATAGGAATGGGTGTTGTATTTAGTCAAAAGCTTTTTCTGCATCTATTGAGATAATCATGTGGTTTCTGTTAGTTTTGTTGTTGATATGATTGGTAATGATAATACTTTTCCCAATATTGAACCAGCCCTGCATTCCTGATATGAATTTTACCTAATCATAATGTATTATTCTACTGATAAGTTGCTTTATTCTTTTTGCTAAAAACTTATTTAAAATTTTTCCTTCAATATTCATTAGAGAAATTGGCTTATAATTTTCTTTCTCTGTTTTGTCTCTTTCTGGCTTAGGTATCAAAACTATATTTGTATCATAGAAAGAATTTGGGAGTAGTCCTTCTTCCCCAATTTTCCTAAATAGTCTATATAATATTGTAATTAACTGTTCTTTAAATGTTTGATAGAATTCATGTGTAAATCCATTTGGCCCTGAAGATTTTTTCCTAGGGAATTCATTGATGGCTTGTTCAATTTCTTTTTCTGTTACGGGGTTCGTTAAGTATTCAAATTCCTCTTCTGTTAATCTGGGTAATTTATAATTTTTAAAATACTCATCCATCTCATTTAGATTGTCAAATGTATGGGCATAAAGTTGGGCCAAGTAATTTCTAACTATTGTTTTAACTCCCTCCTCATTGTAGGCGAGTTCACTCCTTTCATTATTGATACTGGTAATTTCTTTTTCTTCTCTCTTTTTTTTAATCAAATTGACCAAAGGTTTATGAATTTTGTTAGCTTTTTCTTAAAAATTAACTATTAATTTTATTTATTTGTTCAATAGCTTTCTTAATTTCAGTTTTATTGATCTCTCTTTCAGTATTCACTATTTCTAATTTGATATTTCCTTGGGGATTTCCAATTTGTTCTTTTTCTAGCTTTTTCAGTTGCAAGTGAAAGTCATTGATCTCCTCTTTCTCTATAGTATTCATTTAGGCCTTCAAAGACATAAAACTTCCCCTAAGAACTGCTTTTGCAGTATCACAAGATTTGATAGGTTGTCTCATTATTCTCATTCTCTTGAATTAATTTGTTGATTGCTTCTATAATTTGTTGTTTTACCCACTCCTTCTTTAAGATTGGATTATTTGGTTTCCAATTGATTTTTGGCTTATCTTTCCATGGCCTTTTATTATGTATAATTTTTATTGCATTATGATCTGAGAAGGATGTATTGACTATCTCTGCCTTTCTGCACTGGACTGTGAGATTTTTATGGCCAAGAACATGGTCAATTTTTGTATATGTGCCATGTACCTCTGAGATAAAGATATATTCCTTTCTATCTCCATTCAGTCTTCTCCAGAAATCTATGATATCCAACTTATCCAGAGTTTTATCCACCTCCTTAACTTCTTTCTTGTTTTTATTAATTTTAGATTTATCATGTTCAGAGAGGGGGAGGTTGAGGTCTCCCACTAATATAGTTTTGCTGTCTATTTCTTCCTCCAACTCGCCCACCCTCTCCTCTAAGAATTTGGATGTTACACCACTTGGAGCATACATGTTTAGTAATGATATTGCTTCATTATCTATAGTACCTTTTAGCAGGATATAATTTCCTTCTTTATCTCTTTTGACTAGATCTGTTTCTGTATCTGCTTTTCTGAGATTATGATTGCTACTCCTTCTTTTCTTACATTGGCTGAGCCACAACGTATTCTGTTCCAACTTTTTACCTTTATCCTGTGTGTGTCCCCCCATTTCAAATGTGTTTCTGATAAACAACATATTTTTGGATTATGACTTTTAATCCATTCTGCTATCCATCTCCGTTTTATGGGAGAGTTCATTCCATTCACATTCACAGTTATGATTGCAATCTGTGTCTTTCCCTCCATCCTCTTTCCCACTGTTTGTCCTTTTAGTTCTCCTGTCTTCCTTCCTCTCTTCAATAGAGTTTTCACTTTTCACCACCACCTCCCGTAGTCTTCCTTTCCTTCTTTCAGACCCCCTCCCTTTTTACTCCCCTTTACCCTTACTACTTCTTCCCCCCTTTTAGCTTCCCCTCCCCTTTTTTTCCTCTACCCCACCACTACCTATAGAACTAATTAGATTTATATACTTAATTAAGTTTATTTTCTCCTCCTTGAACCAATCAGATGAGAGTATCTCTCAAACAATGCTCATCTCCCTCCCCTCTTTCACTCTACTCGAATATAATTTTGTATTTCTTCTTGTGATACAATTTATCGTTTTCTCCTCCCTCCTTTTCATATCTCCTATTACAATCCCTTCACATGCTTGAATCACATTTTTATCAGCACATCATTTACTTTATATCCATTCCCTGTATCTATATATGTCCCTTTTATGCTTCATAACAGATGTCAGAGAGAAGTGGCTCCAGCCGCACCACGAGGGGCAAGATTGCCAGCAAAGTACCTCCAAAATTGTGTGTGCTTCTCCACTCCTCCCAAAAATACCTGCTTATACTTATCCTTAAAGGCAAAGTTAAGGGCCTGGGTGGGAAAATATCTGATGTCATTTGCTAAATTACCCTGCCTGAAGGAAAGCACCAGTTGTTCCTTTGGAATTCAGACTATACAATCCATTATGCCTTTGTAGTGCTAATCTGCAGCAATTTGTTTACTTACATGCTTCACCTGCAGTAGTAGCTTAAGTCTCTGGAAGGTTGCCACCGACGTCTTGGACACAGCAGCGGCGATTCCACCTGCCAAAAAGTCCTTGGGGAAGGGGATGGCCTATTCCGTCTTGGTTACTAAGAGGGAAAGTGTTGAAGACGGACAAAGAAAGCCCAGTGAGAGAGGGCCCAAAGCTGGGGAAGTCTCTGCTGCCTGCATACAGTCCTTTGCTACAGCTCGGATCGAAAGAGTTCTCTAACTATTTCTTGATAGACTTTTTGCATCTAGTTAAGCAAGACTGGTAAGACCTAATCATCCCAAAACTGTGCTGTGCCAAAAGCAGGTCTGGTTCTTGACTTCATACCTCGTCATGATAATGCCAATATGTATCTACACTCATACACACACACACACACACACACACACACACACGCATCCATCAGATATGTTTTGGTCTTATTTTTTTTTCTTTTTATGAGATGGGGTCGTTTAAGTATTGAGCTTCCCCTTCTGTTAATCTGGGCAATTTGTATCTTTGAAAATACTTATCCATCTCATTTAGGTTGTCGAATTGATGGGCATAAAGGTGGGCAAAGTAATTTCTAATTATTGTTTTAATTTCCTCCTCATTGGAGGTGAGTTCACCCCTTTCATATCTGATGTTGGTAATTTGATTTTCTTCTTTCTTTTTTTTTATGAAATTGACCAAAGGTTTATCAATTTTATTAGTTTTTTTTTTCATAAAACCAAATATTGATTTTATTTTTCAGTTCAATGCTTTTTCTTAATTTCAATTTTATTAATCTCTCCTTTGGTTTTCATTATTTCTAATTTGGTATTTATTTGAGGATTTTCAGTTTGTGTTTTCTTTGTCTTATTCAGCTGCATGCCCAAGTCATTGATCTCCTCATTCTTTGTTTTATTCATGTAGGCATTCAAAGATATAAAATTTCACCTGAGAACTGCTTTTGCAGTATCCCATGAGATTTGGTAGGTTGTCTCATTATTGTCATTCTCTTGAATGAAGTTGTTTATTGTTTCTATGATTTCATCTTTAACCCACTCCTTCTTTACGATTAGATTGTTAAGTTTTCAGTTAATTTTTGATTTATCTTTCCCTGGCCTTTTACTACATGTAATTTTTATTGCATTATGATCTGAGAAGGATGAATTGACTATATCTGTCTTTCTGCACTAGATTGTGAGGTTTTTATGCCCTAGAACATGATCAGATTTTTGTATATATGCCATGTACTGCTGAGAAAATATGGTATATTCCTTTCTATTCCCATTCAGTTTTCTCTACAGATCTATCATATCTACCTTATCCATAGTTTTATTCACCTCCTTAACCTATTTCTTGTTTATTTTGAGATTAGATAATCAAGTTCAGAGAAGGGGAGTTTGAGGTTCCCCACTATTAGAGTTTTGCTATCAATTTCTTCCTTCAACTCCCTCAACCTCTCTTCTAAGAATTTGGATGCTGTACCACTTGGAGCATATGTGTTTACTAATGATATTGCTTCACTGTCTATGGTGCCTTTTAGCAGGATATGGTTTCCTTTCTTATCTCTTTTGATTAGATCTATTTCTGCTTTTGCTTTGTCAGAAGTTAGGATTGCTTCCCCTGCTTTCCTTCCATCAGCTGAAGCACAATATATTATGCTCCAGTCTTTTACTTTACCCTTTGTGTATTCCCCCCTTTCAAATGTGTTTCTTATAAATCATATATTGTTGGATTATGGCCTTTAATCCATTCTGCTTTCCGTTTCCCTTTTATGGGAGAATTCATTCCATTCATATTCACAGCTATAATTATAAGCTGTGCATTTCCCTCCATCTTCTTTCCCACCATATGTGATTTAAGTTCTCCCGTCTCCCTTCCCCTCCTCAATAGGGATTTCACTTTTGACCATTAGCTCCCGCAGTCTTCCCTTCCTTCTTTCAGCCCACCTATATTTTACTCCTATTTACCCTTACTACTTCTTCCCTCTCTTTTACCTTCCCTTTCCCTTTTCTCCCCTTTCCCTTTCTATTTCTTATAGAGCTAATAAGAATTATATACTTAATTAAGTTTATTGTTCCCACCTTGAACCAAGTCAGATGGGAGTACTTCTCAAACAATGGTCATCTCCCTCCCCTCTTTCTCTCTACTATAATTTTTTACTTCTTCCTGAAATGAAATTTACCATTTTCTGCTTCCTCCTTTTAGCATCTTCTGTTACAATGCCTTCAAATGTTTAAATCATACTTTATCATCACATCATTTACTTTATAACCATTATCTCTGTATATCCTTTTTACATTTCTTAAGAGATGTACAATTCTCAAGATTAATAGGTATCGTGTTCCCCTATAGGGAGATAAAAAGTTTGCTCAAATTGAGTAACAAATTTTCTTTTTGTTTTTGTTTTTTGCTCTGTTTACTTTGTGATGCCTCTTTTGAGACTTGTGCTTGAAGATCGAATTTTCTGTTGAGTTCTGGCTTTTTTGTCAGGAAGATCTGGAAATTCTTTACTTCGGTGAATGACCATCTCCTTGCCTGAAATGTTATGCTGACCTTTGTGTAATTGATCCTGGGTTGTAGTCCCAGCTCCTTTGCCTTATGGAATATGGGATTCCAATTCCTTCAATCTTTTAATGTAGACGCTGCAAGGTCCTGTGTGATCCTTACTATATCTCCTCAATATCTGAATGGTTTCTTTGTGGCTGCCTGTAGTATTTTCTACTTCACTTGATAGTTCTGGAATTTGGTAACAATATTTCTTGGGATTTTTAGCTTGGGATACCTATAGGGAGGGGAATGGTGGATTCTTTCAATGACAATTTTGCCTGCTGGATCCAGCAATTATGTGCAGTTTTCCTGGATGATTTCTTGGAAGATATTGTCAAAGCTCTATTTTTCATCACTGCTTTCTTGTAAACCAACAATCCTCAGATTTTCTTTCCTGGATCTCTTTTCCAGGTCAATTTTTTTTTCCAATTAGATATTTTACATTTTCTTCTATCTTTTCATTCTTTAGATTTTGTTTTACTGATTCTTGTTGTCTCATAGAGTCATTAGTTTTTACTTGCCCAATTCCAATTTTTATCAAATTCTTTTCTTCAGTTAACTTTTGCTTCTCTTTTCCATCTGCCCCATTATTCCTTTCAAGGAACTATTTCTCCACTCAGAAGTCAAGTAACTGGTTGGGAAAATGCCCAGAAAAGGGGGGGAAATAAGACCATAGATTACTGTCTGGGTGAACAGATATCTCTTCTCTTTCTTTCAGATGAGGAAAAACAATGCTTACCATGAGGGAAAGACATAGAAATCAAGGCTTCTGTATCCCAAACATCCAAAATAAATATTCAATGGGCTCGGGCCATGGAAGAGCTCAAAAAGGATTTTGAAAATTAATTTCGAGAGGTGGAGGGAAAACTGGGAAGAGAAATGAGGGAGATGCAAGAAAAGCATGAAAAGCAGGTCAACACCTTGCTAAAGGAGACTCAAAAAAATGCTGAAGAAAATAACACCTTGAAAAATAGGCTAACTCAATTGGCAAAAGAGGTTCAAAAAGCCAATGAGGAGAAGAATGCTTTCAAAAGCAGAATTAGCCAAATGGGAAAGGAGGTTCAAAACCTCACTGAAGAAAATACTTCTTTCAAAATTAGAATGGAACAGAAGGAGGCTAATGACTTTATGAGAAACCAAGAAATCACAAAACAAAACCAAAAGAATGAAAAAGTGGAAGATAATGTGAAATATCTCATTGGAAAAACAAGTGACCTGGAAAATAGATCCAGGAGAGACAATTTAAAAATTATGGGACTACCTGAAAGCCATGATCAAAAAAAGAGCCTAGACATCATCTTTCATGAAATTATCAAGGAAAACTGCCCTGAGATTCTAGAACCAGAGGGCAAAATAGTTATTCAAGGAATCCACAGATCACCACCTGAAAAAGATCCAAAAAGAGAAACTCCTAGGAACATTGTGGGCACATTCCAGAGTTCCCAGGTCAAGGAGAAAATATTGCAAGCAGCTAGAAAGAAACAATTCAAGCACTGTGGAAATACAATCAGGATAACACAAGATCTAGCAGCCTCTACATTAAGGGACTGAAGGGCGTGGAATAGGATATTCCAGAAGTCAAAGGAACTAGGACTAAAACCAAGAATCACCTACCCAGCAAAACTGAGTATAATACTTGGGGAAAAATTGGGCTTTCAATGAAATAGAGGACTTTCAAGCATTCTTGATGAAAAGACCAGAGCTGAGAAGAAAATTTGACTTTCAAACACAGGAATGAAGAGAAGCATGAAAAGGTAAACAGCAAAGAGAAGTCTTAAGGGACTTGTTGAAGTTGAACTGTTTATATTCCTACATGGAAAGGCAATATTTGTAACTCTTGAAACTATTCAGTATCTGGGTACTAAGTGGTATTACGCACACACACACACACACACACACACACACACACACACACACACATGCACACACACATAGAGACAGAGTGCACAGAGTGAATTGAAGAGCATGGGTTCATATCTTAAAAAAATGAAATTAAACAGTGAGAGAGAAATATATTGTAGGGAGAAAGGGAGAAATGGAATGGGGCAAATTATCTCTCATAAAAGAGGCAAGCAAAAGACTCATTAGTGGAGGGATAAAGAGGGGAGGTGAGAGAAAAACATGAAGTTTACTCTCATCACACTCCACTAAAGGAAGGAATAAAATGAACACTCATTTTGGTATGAAAACCTATCTTACAGTACAGGAAAGTGGGGGTTAAGGAGATAAGCAGGGTGGGGGGGAAGATGGAAGGGAGGGCATGGGGAAGAGGGAGCAATGTGAGGTCGACACTCATGGGGAGGGGCAGGATCAAAAGAGAGAACAGAAGTAATGGGGGACAGGATAGGATGGAGGGAAATATAATTAGTTCTTACACAACACTACTATTATGGAAGTTATTTGCAAAAGTACACAGATTTGGCCTATATTGAATTGCTTGCCTTCCAAAGGGAAGGGATGGGGAGGGAGGGAGGAAGAGAAGTTTGAACTCAAAGTTTTAGGAACAACTGTCGAATACTGTTCTTGCCACTAGGAAATAAGAAATACAGGTAAAGGGGTATAGGATGGAGACAAGGGCAGAGAGGGATGATAGAAGAGAGGGCAGATTGGCAGACCAGGGCAATTAGAACGCTCGGTGTTTTGGGGTGGGGGGAGGGACAAAAGGGGAGAAAATTTGGAACCCAAAATTATTGTGAAAATGAATGTTAAAAGTTAAATAAATAAATAAATAAACTTTAAAAAAAAAAGAAATCGCAGAAAAATTTATTTTTTTGAATTATAAATATTTTATTTAAGATTATTGCCTAACACAGGAAATGAATCTAATTCATGGAATTGTCTACGTGGCCATCAGTTACAGTGTGAAGTGTAGTTAGTTTCTTTGACATTTATTTGGTACTGTCCACAGAATACTGTAAAAAATATCGCTTTTTATGCTTGGGTATGCAGTGCTCTCTATTAAGTTGTCTATCATGATGTGATATATATATATATATATATATATATATATATATATATATATATATATATATATATATATATATATATATATATATATATATATATATACATATATACATATACATACATACACACATACATATATATATATATGTATATATAGCACAGTTTTACATGGTTACTATTAGTAAAAATACAAAAAAAAACCCATTTATACTAAAAGTGAGGATGTGAATAGGACTCAGTATTACTGGACCTTGTTTTCTGTAAAAGTACACGACTTGCTAGAGACACTTACTAAAATGTACTAAACTGATATGATTCAAGAGCTAATTTTCAGTTGTTGGTTGTTGAAGGTCTTCCTCACTTAATGTGCCCTTAATGGTTGCATGCCTGCTAGGTCTGCTATGGTAGCATATTTGTTGAATTTTCCTGTTTATTCCATCACAATCCTTTGTGTTTCATGAGTCTTAAATATTTGATTATATAAATATTTTCCTCTAGCTTCTGCTAGCTATTTTTCCTCAATGGAGTTTCCAAGGTACCCATTATGCCCTGGGTCAATATAGACCTGTTAATAAAGAGGCATTTAAAAACATATATTACAAGGAACTTTCTTTGGTAATGAATGGATGATATCCAAGGAAACTACTTTGTAGGTGAAATAATTACATCCCTAGGCCAACCTCTAGAGGGAAGACAGCATAAAACTTGACGCAGTCTCCCCACCCAAGAAAATCAAATTTTCAATTGGACCTTAGGTAAGAAAGCCTTTCAGAGTTATACAACCTCATTTATTGAAGTATTTCATTTATAGCTAAGAGCTGGCTAAAGTTCATAGTAGAAAAGAATACTTGGAAAATTCATGAATTGTGTTTTTCTTTATATTTATAGTTCAATATGCCTTTATTAGAGCTGTCAGCATATGCATCCCTAGTATTAAATGCAAAAGGTGGGGAAGGAAGTCAGACATTTTCCGTTTCTTGTGGGTGCTATTGACTTTAATTAAGGCAGAATTCATTACTAAAAAAATCTAAACAACCTGAGGAATGAAAATGCCAGTAGTCAAAATTTATGGATTTGCTGATTCTTCCTGGCTATAGGTAATCGCTGGCATTCAGACTTCTGCAACAATATTTATATAGATGTCTGCTGATCTCTAGAAACTTTAGTGATACTTTGAGATCTTTGGGTAGAAAGTTACAAAAGGGCCAAGTGCTTAGCCTTATTGCATCCATTTTATATAATGTTAAATCGAGGCACCAGAAAATGAAACGATTAGCTCATAGATAACAACTGACATTCAGGGATAGAAGCTGGACTACCAACTAGAATTCCATGCTTCCTTTTGAAATTAGTGTTTAGAATGATAATCATCATCTACAGCTAGTCAGTTCAAAATGTTTTCAAATTATAATAATGCTAAATTAGTCTTGGGCACCATCCAATTGTGTAAGAGAAAGGAAATGAACATTAGCATAATCTATATCCTAAGAAAATATCTTTCTAAAAAACATTTTGAATGGCAATACAATGAAGCCACCGAAAGTCAACCAGCAATGGATAGGTTAACATTTCACATTTACAGCTCTTGCAAATTAATCAATAAATCTCTTTTGTAAGGATACTTCTCTCAAGAAGAATCTAATGAAGTAACATACTTCCTCTGCATAACAGCTGTGCTTTTCACAGAGCTCCTCAGAAACGGAGCAGATGTTGAGAAACAACAGAGAGACAAAGAACAATGTTTTCATGAGAATGCAAAGGGATCTAAAATGGGAATAGTAGGGGAGACCTCAGAAGCAAGAGGAATAAGTAATTCTCTGGCCCCTGTTTCCAAGTGTTGTTTTTCCAGGAGTGGGGCTGCAGGTTTGTGCTTCAGACCCTTCCCTTATATTACTATGGAAACCCAGAGATGGAGATCCGTATGTATAGATGTATGACTTGACACTCAGTCATGAAAGAACAATTGGAATGACAGATGCATATGGAAATGGGAGTGTCAGAGGTCCAAGACAGTAGCAATGATTTCTTTGCTCCTTCCCTCCTCCATCCTCTTGTCTCCTTCCCAAGCTCCTAATCAGACCTGGAGACTTCCTGGCCTCTGATAGCAGAACTTTTGCCAAGACGCAAGCACCTACCCCTCCACTGGATGCAAATGGGAGAAGTAACATAAAAGGTGACCATCAAGCCAGTCATATGGAGTCACCCTGAGGTCAAGTCACATCTGGACTGAACTGACATTTCTAAGAGGAGTAGCAGTCCGCTGTTTTCCACTCGTTTTTGACCTGAACTCACTACTCTACAGTTGTATGAGTCACAAAAATACATTGCAGTAAAGGGAGAGAGGGGAGGGAGATGAGAATGATTTGAAATTTACTCTCATCTGATTGGATTCAAGAAGGATACAACAAATTCAGTATAGAAACAGAAGTAGCTCTATAGTCAGCAGGAGGGGAAGGAGGGGAGGAAAAGGGAGGGAAGGCAAAAGGGAAGGAAGAAGTCTTAAGAGAAAAGAGGATTAAAAGTGAGGGGGGCTGAAAGAAGGGTGGGAAGACTAAGGAAGGTGGTTGTCAAAAATTAAAACTATTGTGTAGGGGAAGGGAGAAGGGGTAACAAATCATAAACAAGAGGAAAAGAGATATAGGGAACTACCTAATAATCATAACTGTGAATGTGAATGGGATGAACTCTCCCATAAATTGAAGAGAGCAGAATGGACTTAAAAGCACAATCCAACAATATGCTGTTTACAAGAAACACATTTGAAAAGGGGGTATATATACAGGGTAAAGGTAAAAGAGTGATGCAGAACATTTTGTGATTAAGCTGATATAAAAAAAGCAGGGGTAGCAATCCTCAACTCAGACAAAGCAAAAGCAGAAATCTAATCAAGAGAGATAAGGAAGGAAACTATAGCCTGCTAAAAGGTACCATATACAATGAAACAATTTCATTACTAAACATATGCTTAAAGTAGTATAGTATTCAAATTCTTAGAAGAGAAGTTAAGGGCGTTACAGGAAGACATGGAGAGCAAAACTATACTAGTGGGGGACCTCAAATTTCCCCCCTCCCCGAACTTGATAAATCTAACCTTAAATTAGACAAGAAAGAAGTTAAGGATGTAAAATGAGCTGGAGAAGGAAATGGTAAATTTCTCTGTTTTCTTTGCCAAGAAAACTTCAAATGGATTTGCTAAGAGTCAGACATGATAGAAATGACTAAACAACAAGAACAAGTCCACGATAGCGCAGTAAAATCAGGGACTTGATAGAAGTCTCCCCACAAACCTAATCAAATACATGTAAAAATGACTCTAAAGAAATTCTGGACCTGCAGAACGCACAGAATAATGGAGTGAAGCAAATCTCCAACCCAAGACAGTGTTGAAGGTTAAAGGGAAGCATCTATCATGCTGGCCTGGCAGCAGAGCACAGTCCATTGTGGGCTGTGACAAGACATGATCAGACCTCAGAGTAAATGAATCACTGGTACCTGTGGTATTTTCTCTATCTCACAACCTCAAATTGCTGATGACAAATTGAAAGGTCAGTGGAAAAAAAAAACCTGTCAAGATCTGTATGAGAGAGTAGTATGGTCCAGCCCTGGCCCCAGGGCAGCTGAGGGGGGAAAGGAATTGGAGGAGGCCACAGCAGCTAGAGAAGCAGCTGAAGGGGTAGTGACACTGTCTATTTCTGGAGGTCTATGCCCAGAGATTGTGTGTGTGTGTGGGGGGGAGTGTAGTGGATCGAGTGGCTGAGAGTGCATGCCTGCACCGTCTCTAGAAGCAGAGAAATACCATGCCAAAGAACTCAAAGTCAAGCAATTACCTGGGGAAATGAGTAAAAATAGGAAAAAAATTAGACTACAGAAACAGAGGAAAAATTGGGAAGGGAAATGCGAGTGATGCAAGATAATCATGAAAAATCAGTCAACATTTTGCTAAAGTGGTCCCAAAATGCTGAAGAAAACAACACCTTAAAACAGATTAACCCAAATAGCAAAAGAAATAATGAGAAGAATGAAGATAGAGAAATGCCTTTAAAAAACAGAATTAGGGAAATGAAAAAAGGAGATCCAAAAGCTCACTGAAGAAATAATTGCTGAAAAATTGTAATGAAGCAGATGAAAACTAATGAATTTATGAAAAATCAAGAAATAATAAAATGTAACTCAAAGAATGAAAAAAAGAGCAGACAATGTGTAATATGTCATTGGAAAAACAACTGACCTGAAAAATAGATGCAGGAGAGATAATTTAAAAATTATTGAACTACCTGAAATCCATGATCCAAAATATAGCCTGGACATCACCTTTCAAGTAATTATGAAGAAAAATTGCCCTGATATTCTAGAAACAGGGGGCAAAATAGAAATGGAAAGAGATCCTAAAAAGAAAACTCCTGGGAATATTGTAGCCAAATTCCGTAATTCCCAGGTAAAAGAGCAAATATTACAAGCAGTCAGAAAGAAACAATTCACATATTGTGTAAACAGAGTCAGAACAATACAAATCTAATACCTTGTAAATTAAAGACAGGAGAACTGGAAATATGACATTCCAGAGGTCCAAAGAGGTAGAACTAAAACCAAAAATCACCTACCAAGCAAAACTGAATCTGAGGAAAAATTGGCATTCAATGAAATAGAAGACTTTAAAGCATTCTTGATGAAAAGACAAGAACTGAATAGAAAATTTTCAAATACAAAAATCAAGAGAAGCATGAAAAAGTAAGTAGGAAAGAGAAATCAGAAGGATTTACTAAAGTTGAATTGTTTACATTCCTACATGGAAAGATAATATTTGCAACTTTTGAGACTTTTCTCAGTATTAGATTAGTTCAAAGGATTATATATATATATATATATATATATATATATGTCTATGCTTATATATGTATATATTTATATATGTGTATATATACATAAATATGTATATGTGTGTGTACATATATGTGTATATGTGTTGTGCATGTGTGTAAACATACACGTGTGTCTATGCACATATACATATGTACATATATCCATGCACATTTGCACAGACACATATATATGTACATATATACATATATAGACACACAGAGCACAGAGTAAGTTGAATAGGAAGGGATGATACATAAAAAATAATATTAAGGGGTGACAGAGGAATATATTGGGAGCAGGAGTAAGGGAGAATTAGAATGGAGTAAATTATCTCTCACATAAAAGAGGCAAGAAGAAGCTTTTTAATGTGGGTGAAGAGGGGGCAGGTGAGAGGGAAAGAACGAACCTTACTCTTATCAGATTTGGCTTAAGCTGGGAATAACATGCAAACTTAATTTGAAATGAAAATATATCTTACACTATAGGAAACTAGGGGTGAAGGAGGAAAGTAGAGAATGGGGAAAGATGGAAAAGAGACAAATGGGGGGGAGGGGTAATTAGAAGTAAACACTTTTGAGGAGGGAAGGATAAAAAGAGAAAATAGAATAAATGGGAGAGGTAGGATAAGATGGAGGGAAATATAGTTAGTTTTTAACAGCATTAGTCTTATGGAAGTGTTTTGCATAAGTAGATGTGTATAACCTATATTGAGTTGTTTGCCATCTCATTTGGGGTCGGTGGGGAGAGAGGGTGGAAAAGAAGTTGCAACTCAGAATTTTAAAAGTGAATGTTAAAATTGTTTTTACATGCATCTGGGAAATAAGACATACAGGTAATGGGGTATAGAAATCTATCTGGCCCTACAAGAAAATCAAGGGGAAGGAGAAAAGAGAAGGGAGGGGTTGTGATAAAAGGGAGGGCAGATTGTTATAATGGATAATCAGAATACATGCTGTCTTTGGGTGAGCAGAGGGGAGAGACGAGGAGAAAATTTGGAACTCAAAATCTTGTGGAAGTCCATGTTGAAAACCAGAAATAAATTTATTAATAAAAACATCTCATCTATGGGAAACCTTCCTCCACCCCTCCACCAAAGAAAAGAACAGGATGTGTCATGATTTGTGGGGAATACTTTATACTAATTGTTGTTATTATAACAGCTTAATAAATACCCTTTATCAGTGCTAAAAGCAACTACAACAACATGAACAACATACATGTTGTGAGTGGCATAGCCAGAATTCACTCCACTCATGGACTTGTGGCCTGTGAAGACCCTGTAGCCTCTTCTTTGGATTAATTCCCTCATAGTCTACATTTTATGGAGCATTCATTCCTCTCCAGGCTATATCTGTGATTATTTCGTCTTTCTACGTCCTGGAAGTGAAAGCACCCTCCTAGCCATTTGATTTTCTTTTATCTGCTGTACTACAACACTAGAATGTAGGGACTAACTTTATTTCTACTTGAATTTGTGTCAGTACATTCCTAATAAGTGCTTGCTGGCCTGAATTTGAATTCAGTGTTTGTGACTCCAAATTCAGCTATTGTTCAGATTCAATTCAATGAAACATATTCATTTAGCTCCACCATGTGCAGGGCACTGCTCTAGACCCTTGACAAAACAAACAAACAAACAAACAAACAACAATAGCAACAACAAACTCCATAGAATTTTAGTTCTGCCACGCAAAGAACTTACATTTCTTTGGAGGCCAATGTGTTTGCGGTCAAGGAGTGGGGACATCATGTACACATCAAAGTAAAAATATAAGTAAAAAGCAAAAAGACAGTAAGTGTAGTGGATAGAACACTGGGCCTGGAATCAGGAGGATCATCTTCCTAAATTCAAATCTGGCCTGAAACACTTACTAGCTGTGTATCTCTGGGAAAGTCACTTAACTCATTTATGCCTCAGTTTCGTCATCTATAAAATGAGGAGAAGAGAATGGCAAACCACTTAATTACCTCTGACAAGAAAACCCCAAATGAGATTAGAAATAGTCAGGCATGACTGAAAAGATTGAATAGCAACAAAAAGAAAAGAAACACAGTGTATTTTCTGATGCTATAACAGAGGCTTAATGGGAAGGATAGTTTGTTAAAAAATAATGCATGAGTTCCAGAAAGAACAATAAATGGAGAGATGAGTGAACAACAACACCAAAAGGATATTGCTGATATGCTTGATATGAGCAAGCAAAAGTAGCTGATAGTAAGGGGAACTTTGGCCCATGTAGCCTAAACCTCAGAATGTTAGGTAATCTGAATAGAATCATAGAAGCATAGATTATCAAATCCTTCATGTGAGTGGTGAACAACTTTGATGAAAACCCATGTCCCTCCTCATTTTATATTGTTAATCAAAGTACTATTGAAAAGTTAATACTGTTGTCACACTTGCCAGGGTACCTTGGGTGATCTTTAAATAGAAATAAGCTCATGAAAGCTTAGCTCTAGAACTGAAAAGAACCTTAGGGTCTATTTTGACCACCTTCTTAATTTTAAAATGAGAGAGCTTTGAGTCAGAAGTGGTTAGCCACACAGGTAAAATCAGTCAGAATTCAAATTTAGGTCTTCCTAACTCCAAACCATCAAGGCTGCACTTTGCTCTACCGAGTCAAAATGTTTCTGTAATTAACAGAAAATTATCTTACATTTTTGTGTTTTTCATTTAATTTTGGGTTATTAAATATGTGACTTGTTTTAAGAAATGGTTTTAGAAAAACTACCTGTATTCTTTTTATATTTTCATCAGATATAATCTCATTACATATATAAACTATTCTCATAAAAATTCTATAAATATGAGAAAAATGCATGTCAGGAGTAATAACCATTTGTTCCTCCCCCTAAATTATCTTCTTCTTTGCAAGTTATCTTCTAAAATTATATATTGAAACTCTCAAAACACATAAAAAACTACATAAAATTTCTGCATGATCATGGAGAGAGAAAGTTAGCCTTGAAACCAGGAAGACCAATGTTTCTCTCTAGCTTCTGAGATATCTTGACTGTAAGACCCTGGAGAAGGTCTCCATGAAGGGCTTCATGATGCAATATATATTAATAAATATTTATGTGAATTTGAAAATAACACACATTCCAATTTTCCTATTCGTTTTTTTTCAATAGGACTATCAAATATAGTTTCCTAAGTACTATTGAAGATTCGAAGTTGATCTTTTTGTTTTTCGTTGTTTGATTTATTGTATTTTAATGGCTTGTTGAGATCTACTACAATGGATTTTCAATTTTTGTCATTTTATATTTTATTTTCCCCAATTACATATGCAAAAACTTTTCAGTATTCATTTTAAAAATTGAATTCCAAATTTTCTCCCTCTATATCCACTCCCCAGTACTGAGATAGCAAAAAATTTGCTATAAGCAATACATGTATAATCATGCAAAATATATTTTCATATTATTCATGTTGTGAAAGAAAACATAGACAACAATGAAACACCAAGAAAAGTAAAGTTTACAAAGCATGCTTCAACATATATTCACACTACATCAGTTCTTTCTCTGGGTATGGAAAATGTTTCACTATAAGTCCTTCAGAATAGTCTTGGATCATTGTATTGTTGAAAATAGCTAAGTGAGGGGCAGAGGCAAGATAGTTGAGTGAAAGCAGTGATTTGTTGGAGCTGTCCCCCAGCCCCTCCCAATGCCTGTAAAAATGATGGTAAAAGAGTTCGAGGGCAGAAGAACCCACAAAATGACAGAGTGAAACAAACTTCTAGCACAAGAAAGCCTGGTAGGTTGACCAGAGAGGTCTAGTTCACCAGTCAGAGAGGTGTACAGTCTAGTGTAGGCTGCATCAGTAAAGAACTGCCCCTAGCAAACCTGGAGCTTGCCTTCCTCTCAGAGAACTGAATCACTGGTAGCTGTGGCGGTTTCCAGATTTCTCAACCAACAAACACGAAAGACAACTTAGGTCAGTAGGAAAGGACTGTCAATGAAAGAGGAACTATCTATGGCCCCAGCCACAAGGTGGCAGCATCAAAGACAACAGCTTTGGGAGCTGCTGCTTCTGGAAATATCAGCCCCTAGATGGTAGGGGAATTGAGCAGCTGATCAGAGTGGAATTGCAGGGATCTCTTTGCTGGTAGTGAGGTGGAATTCTCCTGCTCTTCCCATATATAGCTCTGGATTGCAGTCTTGGGTGGTGATCCTGGAACCAAGAGAAATGGCAGAGTTTGTGGTGGTATTGGAGAGGGAATACTCGCCACACTTCCAAGGCAGAAAACAATTCATGTGGTCACTCACAGAGCAGACAACAAAGCAGGAGAATAGTAAATATCCCTCCTTTGATCATACAAACTTGGAAGCACTGAAAATTTACAGATCTCTAGAAATATCTCTGAAAACAGCTGCACAAAACCCCTGAAGCTTGAGAAAATGCACTTTTCACACTGGAACCAGAGTCCTACCTTAACAAAGAGTTAAAAAGTCAAGTAGTTGGCTGGAGAAATGTGCAAAGAACGGAGAAAAATCAAACTATTAAATTTTACATTGGTGACAACTAAGATCTAAACACTGAACCAGAAGAAGACAACAAAGTCAAAGATCCTACAACCAAAGCCTCTAATAAAAATATGAATTGGTCACAAGTCATGGAAATGCTCAAAAAGTATTTTGAAAATCACGTAAGAGAAGAAGAAGAGAAATTGGAAAAAGAAATGATAGTGATGCAAGAAAATCATAAAAAACGTTTCAACAGTTTGCAAAGAAAATCTTTCAAATACAAAAATCAATAAAAGCATGGAAGGTAAATGGAAAACAGAAATCATAAGGGAATTATTAAAGTTGAACTGTTTACATTCCTGCATGGAAAGATGATATTTGTAACTCATGAGATCTTTCTCAGTATTAGAGTAGTTAGAAGGAATATACATACTTACACACATATATGTGTATATATACATGCATACACATATACCTGTATACAGATACATGTGTGTATACATAGAGATATACATACATATGCGTATATGTGTGTGTATATATAGAAAGAGAGAGCGAGAGAGAGAGACAGACAGAGAGACAGACAGAGAGACAGACAGAGACAGAGACAGACACACGGAGAGAGATAGAGGATGAGCTAAATATGAAGGGATATCCAAAAAATAAAATTAAAGAACTCAAGAGGATAGTCCTAGGTCAAGGAGAGAGAGAAAGGGGCAATGGGGTAAATTTTAACACATAAAAGAGGCAAAAAAAGTTTTTACAGTGGAGGGAAAGAGGATGAGGGGTGAGAGGGAATGAGTGAACTT